>NC_083463.1:32913139-32918139 GCF_030014155.1 Tachysurus vachellii | reverse complement strand
GCTCAAAGTAAAACCCAACAAAAAGCCAGAATCCGGTTTCAGTCCAAATCAAACACACGGCAAGTTCAAACCCAGAGACACCTGAAGGCCATAAACGTGTGTGTGTATAAACACCTTTATGCTTTTATCAGCTGTACTTTCACTAAAGAGGATATCAGCACTCGGTTAGATTATAAAAACATCCCAGAATGATCACACTTCCTCTTTCATACATAAAACTGGCAATGAGGAGGTTTCTTTTTCCATCTCAGATCAGGATTGTGCAATAAAAACTTCCCCCCCAAGACAATGAGTTCAGAAAAACAGCTTCAGCTGAAATACAGCTGGAAAAGGTGACTTTAAGAAAAGGAAAGTGGCTCATCATCGAGATATTTCTGAAGGTCTTGAGCACAAAGGGAACTCTGTCGCCTGACGTTCTGCCTTCACACTGGACTCAGTGATGAAATAAGAGGAGAAATTCCCCAGGTATTATATAAAATCCCCACAGAGTGTGAACCAGACAGCAGGTTTAATCAAACTGAGAAATACCTAACAAATAACACACACATCTTACAGCAGAATCTCCAGCGACACGGTGTGGAGATGATTATGTTCCTCTAACAGCACGTCTCTGTGGGGTTTATTCCTCTCACACCACAGCGACGGAACAATCAGGGCTTTTAAAATAAGACACGTTTTATCCTTTTATAGTTACATTTAACATCTGCAAAATGATTTAGTTCCTGTTCTCAATTACAGAAAGTGATTCATCAGGACATTTATGAATAACAATAGAATAAGTTATTACTGTATTCTGCTGGTGTTAATATAAACCTGATGTACAGACAGAGAGACAGAGACCAGAACTCATCAGTGGGTGTAAAGAAATGTTTATATTTATATCTGTGGTGAAGTTTTATATAAAAAACCTAATATAATACAAATCATTTCAGAAGGCTGTAAATCCCCTGTGATGTGCATGCAAAGTGAGTCACATTTTATCAGATAAGTTCTCTTCAGTGTAATAAACACCAGTAAACACACACACACACACACACACACACACACACCAGCATTAGAGCAGGTAAAGTAAAACCCCACTTACATCCTACTGAAATATATTAAATATCACCAGGAACTCAGTCACGATCAAGATGTAAAAGTGAATTAGTTTCATTTAGTGTCTGAAACAAACGCTGCAAGAACGTTATTGTGTTAAACACCGTATTTAACACAATAGACAGTTTTATATGAAAAGTAAACTGTGTGTGAGAATGTGTGCGAAAGCGTAAGAGATTGAGTTTCATCTTTAAGCCAAACAAACACTTCACTAGCTGGTTGTGACTCTTTTTTGTTAAACTTAAACACTGCAGTTAAACAAGTGTTTAGCGTTAATCAGCCGTCTCACTGGTTAACACTAACTACTTACACAGTAGGTCACCTCTTCTTAACCGGCTCTATTAACACTAACTACTTACACAGTAGGTCACCTCTTCTTAACCGGCTCTATTACTTCACAAACAACAAGCAGTCACTCGTCATGATCCACAATCCGCTTTAACAGAGTAGGTCACCTCTTCTTAACCGGCTCTATAAACACTAACTACTTACACAGTAGGTCACCTCTTCTTAACCGGCTCTATTAACACTAACTACTTACACAGTAGGTCAGTGTGGGGGGGGGGGGGGGAGTTTATATTTAAACTTTATTTACTATATTTGACTTCATTATATTTAAACTTTAAGCTTTATTATATTTACATTAGAAGGGAATTTTGTGTAAAATCTGCAGGTTTGTGTAGTTTGTGTTTTTCTTTCTGTACTTCTTTTAATAAAGAGCTGAAAATAATAGATTATTAACACACCACACAGAGACACACACACACACACAACACAGACATACACACACAATACATCACACAGAGACACACACACACACAACACACCACACACACACCACAGACACAACACACCACACAGAGATACAAAAAAAACACACAACACAGACATACACACAATACACCACACAGAGACACACACACACCACACACCACACAGAGATACACAAACACACAACACAGACATACACACAATACACCACACAGAGACACACACACAACACACCACACAGACACACACACACAACACAGACATACACACACAATACACCACACAGAGACACACACACACAACACACCACACACAATACACCACACAGAAACACACACACACACACAACACACCACACAGACACACAACACACCCACACCGGATCCGGATACCAGCCAATCACATAACGCAACCATAACGCAACCACACCTCAGCAGCTGAGAATCTCTAATGAACGTGTAATGGCGGCTCACCGGACATCCACCTTCTGGTGGCGAGTTTAATAATCAGCATTTAAAGATTAAATACAGCTTAAAGGAGGGTCTTTTACACACACACACACACACACACACACACACACACAGGTCGGCTTCATTCACTCACCTACATTCAGAACTTTGAACAAACCAATAAACAGACAGTCAGCTGTTTCTGGTTGGACTTTAAAACTATTCTACAGAATTCTGAGTGAATATTTTAAATCACATGAATATAGATGAAAAAGATACCAATCCATTAGAACCAGGTCTCAAATGGTTTCACTGTCAGTTCAATGTCACTTAATATATCAGACTAGCATTAGGAACCACAGGCGTTGACCCAGCAGGTCAGACGTTGTGTATTTGTGAGTGTGTGAGTGTGTGTGTGTGTGTGTGTGTGTGTGTGTGTGTGTGTTTCTCACACAGCTGAACAATACAGCCTCCCCTCATGCCTGCAGCTGTATTGTAAAACTCCTGGAAGGAAATAATTTATCACTGAACTGAAACTGCATTATTCTTTTCCATTAGTGCTCACAGAGGAGGTCACTGTGTGTTTATTGAGCCTCAGCCGCTGCTTTATTTGCATTTACTGTCAACCCGTGTTCAGTCTGAGCATCGCGCTAATGAGTCACGGGTTGTTGAGGTTTATAAAACACCAGCATTATGACTTTTTTTCTGAGTTGTTTGTTTCACAAACACAGAAACACTGCAGCGTGATGAAGAGCTCAGAGTCAAGGAAATATCTCAGTGATATCACAAAGTGTTTAAATTACATCTGTTGACTCTACAGACTACAAACAACATCACACACACACACACACACACACACACACACACACACACACACACACAAACAGAGTTTTATTCCACTGTTTTAAACTGAGCTGCTCAGAGTTCTGTCCTTTTCTTTTGGAAACCAGAATAAAGAAGTGGAAGTGCCCTTGTTGACGTACTGAAGGATGTGTTCACTTCCTCTTATGAAATTTTAGAGGATTCATCTGGGCAGCACACATGACCATCAACAACACTGTTTACGCACAAAGATTCCATAATAATCCCACTCTGTTCTGAACACCGGCTCCATTCAAATAAAAATCTACACGTAAGGCTGAAGAGTGTGAGTGTGAAGTCAGGACAGGCTTCAGGATCAAAATGCTCACAGTTCCAGAGTGTAATTTACTGCAACATATTAGAAAATGTGTGAAATTAATTCAGAATATAACATTTTAATAAATTATATTAAAATAAGGGTGGTCACGGTGGCTTAGTGGTTAGCATGTTCGCCTCACACCTCCAGGGTCGGGGGTTCGATTCCCACCTCCACCTTGTGTGTGTGGAGTTTGCATGTTCTCCCCGTGCCTCGGGGGTTTCCTCCGGGTACTCCGGTTTCCTCCCCCGGTCCAAAGACATGCATGGTAGGTTGATTGGCATCTCTGGAAAATTGTCCGTAGTGTGTGATTGTGTGAGTGAATAAGAGTGTGTGTGTGTGTTTGTGCCCTGTGATGGGTTGGCACTCCGTCCAGGGTGTATCCTGCCTTGATGCCCGATGACGCCTGAGATAGACACAGGCTCCCCGTGACCCGAGGTAGTTCGGATAAGCGGTAGAAGATGAATGAGTGAGTGAGAGTTTCTGTAAAAATACTAATCCTGGTCTGAGGAAAAGCTCTTGAAGTGTGTTTTAGTAGAAAGATCGACAGCAGAATCCTGTGAGTGGAGACAGAGTGACATCTCAGGTGTACAGGTGAGTGATGAGGAGTAACGAGGTGGAGGTGGAGGTGGAGGTGGAGACCAGACTCACATGAGATCTCTGAGAGAAATTATACATCATTAATCTTCTAAAGCTCTTGACTGTGGAACGAGGACATTGTCGGTCTGAGAGATATTTCTGTATAGAGCTTTAACTTCAAGGTCTGTTGGGTTGCACTGAAGTTATTGTTCCATGATGGAGACTTTGTCTTCTTATTAAATGCAGTCGTGAGATTATTAATAAAAGAAGAAAGAATTTTGAAAGCTGATTGAAATCAGACTTATATAGAGGTGTTCACACACACAATCGACTCTACCATCACACACACACACACACACACACACACACACACCAGGTCTAGTAGAATAACCCCCCGTCCATGAGAATCTCCTCATCTTTTCCTTCTCTATGCAGGTCCCATTTCCACCAGCTCCAAACAGGAAGTTCCCCGAGGAAGCAGGTGTCGCTCTATTGTTCCTGCTTTACACAACACACACCGTCTGACTGATTACATTCATCATTACCTTTATACACACACACACACACACTGATGCTCACAGAGGCACCTGATCCTGTCACCATACTAAATGTAACCCACAGCTGATTATTTGTGTTTATATTATTTAAGCTTGTGTAAAAGTGTTAATCAGCAGTGACGTGTTTAATATGGATTAAAGACGATATCATGATGACACTCACCACTTCCTCTGACCAAGGTGTTACTCAGGAACATACTTTAAAGTAAACTGCTCACACTGATGAACATCTCTTACACACACCCACACACACACACACACACACACACACGACTCTGACCACAGATTATTGAGTTTACAGTATTTCATCATCACTGGGAAACTTCGGAAAAGAAAAAAAACATTACGATAACTCGGATGTCCTTACAG
>NC_083463.1:32895639-32905639 GCF_030014155.1 Tachysurus vachellii | reverse complement strand
ACATTAATATTCAAAACTCTGATTAGAATGTAATAAATATATAGCTTGCTCATTGGGATAAATACAAACATTTAAATAAAAGGGTAATATTAATTTTTGTATTATATTAATCTTCCTATATTATTACATTTTTGTATTATGTTTCTTTTGTACTGTAAAGCTGCTTTAAGACAATTTCTATTGTTAAACGCGTTATACAAATAAATTTGAATTGAATTGAATTATGCATTAAATCAATGTTTATAGTTAATATAATGTATCAATTAAAATATAAACAGTTTAGAATGTAAATTATTATTATTATTATTTATTATTATTATTATTATTATTATTATTATTATTATTATTATTATTATATAGTTTTAATTAATCTGCACGTGTATTTAATCGCCGCGTCACTGACGTCATTACACCCGCCTCCGAACTCTCGTTCGAAATGTTTAATTTAAAGGAACAATCGGCTTCTACATTTAGGAGCAAGAATTTAACACGAACATACGTTTGTTCTTTTTAATGAATAAAAAGCAAAACATTCCTTGTTCCTGATTCCAAATAAATCAAATAGAGTTAGATAATAATTGAAATTCTTATTTGACGGCTTTTGATCGTCTAATAGCTGTGAAGATGGTTTAGTTAATCTGGCTAATATTTATTCAAATCCTGAAGTAAAGAAAAAAAAAGTCTTAGAAATTTCTATCATTAGATTTGTATCATTTTTTTACGCTTTTTGTATTATTGTAATGTTTGTAATGACGGTTAACATATTTATATTTATATTCATATTTAAATTTCATATTTAAATTTCATATTTAAATATGTAAACTGAAGAGGAATGTGAGGTCATGGCAGCTGATCTGATGACTTATAGTCGATAATGTATTTATTTTCATTTAACTCACTTCTGAACAGCTGTAATTACATCACACAGTGGTTTATTTATTTATTAACATAAAGACTGAAGTATAAATTATGTTATTTCTAAAAGTTACCGATGGATGTCGTTGTTTGTTCTCTAACGTGTAGTGTGTAATATCGACTAAAACTAAACTAAATATAATGCAAGATTTAGAAAATAAAAGTAAACAATACTCAGTAAACATTTATCACAGATTTCAGAACAGAGTTATTCATAACGTTTATTTGTTCTGACCCCAGAAAATTGTTCAGAATCGTTCTTCTGAAATTTTAAACTCTACTGTATTATTTATAAAGTCTAAACTGTACTGTATTATGTATAAAGTTAAACTTTACTGTATTATGTATAAAGTTAAACTGTACTGTATTATGTATAAAGTTAAACTGTACTGTATTATGTATAAATTTTAAACTCTACTGTATTATGTATAAAGTTAAACTTTACTGTATTATGTATAAAGTTAAACTTTACTGTATTATGTATAAAGTTAAACTCTACTGTATTATGTATAAAGTTAAACTTTACTGTATTATGTATAAAGTTAAACTTTACTGTATTAGTCCCTGAGGTGGTAGAGGATAGATGCTGTAATGGTATATTGTTGTCTCCGCTCCAGTGTTCGCTGTTTCAGGGTCCCTGCTCTCATGTTACTGGTGATGTGGGGTTTGTCTGCACGTTCTTCTTGTGTTCATAGATAAATTGCCAGGATCATGTGTATTGGGGGGGGGGGGGGCCCTCGGTGGCTTAGTGGTTTAGTGGTTAGCACGTTCGCCTCACACCTTGCCTCGGTGGTTTCCTCCGGGTACTCCGGTTTCCTCCCCCATACAAAGACATGCATGGTAGGTTGATTGGCATCTCTGGAAAATTGTCCGTAGTGTGTGAGTGTGTGAGTGAATGAGCACTCCGTCCAGGGTGTATCCTGCCTTGATGCCCGATGACGCCTGAGACCCGAGGCGTCATCCGTGGCTCCCCGTGACCCGAGGTACTTCGGATAAGCGGTAGAAAATAAATGTGCATGTGTGCTCGTGTGAGTGTATGTATGTGTGTGAGTGTGTGCATACAGGACTTACACGATTAAACAATGTTTAAGTAATTAAAAAAACAATCCATGTCATTTTTAGCTTGTAGCCAATTCTCCCTGTAAGACATCAGTGTTGTGACTTTATCTCCACAATACACTTATAATTACAAATAAGAAACAGTGTAGGTTAAAATGTTATTTCAAAAACTTTTTCTAACAGATGAATCACTATAAAGTGTATTGCTGACGTTTCTATAGAAAAGGTCTGAGTCTGCTGAACTAGAAGAATCGAATAACTGAACAGAATCATATAGCACATATAGCACAATAACCACAGGAGCAGATGTGAAGAGTTTGGGCTGCTGATAGAGGGACACATCGTCTGTCTGAGGTACAGTTATAATACTGACAAAACTGTCACCTTCTGTGATTTGTCTTAAAATAAAATAACAAAAGGTATTTAAACAGTCTTAAGGTATTAAGGTTATACTTTCCTAAAACCCCACAGTGTACATTTCTTTTTTAGGGTGGTGTCACTCTCTCTCTCACACACACGGTAAAGTTAAAGTGTGTGTGTGTGTGTGTGTGTGTGTCTCCTCCTCTTGTAGGATTACCGGCTCCGGTCTCCGCTGATCACACACACACACTCTGAAGGACTGTGTAAGGGCTGTGTATTGTGTATCAGCTTGTGTGTGTGTTAGTTTGGACTACACACGTTAACTGGGATGATGTTTCTGGACTGTGCTGTTGTGTTGCTCGGTGTGCTGCTGACGGCGTTCTGTCGGCCCACGGTGGAAGCCCTCGCGAGCTCGTCGCCGCCGGACCCGTGTTACGAGGAAAACGGACAGGCGCGCCGCTGCATCCCGGATTTCGTGAACGCTGCGTTCGGCCGGGAAGTGCGCGCTTCCAGCACGTGTGGCCAGAAGACACCGAGCCGCTACTGCTTGGGGACGGAGAGAGGCGGTGGAGAGAGGAGCCTCGAGTGCCGCGTGTGTGACGCGTCTGACCCCAAAAAGCGCCATCCGGTTTCGCACCTCACCGACCTGCACAACCCACACAACCTTACGTGCTGGCAGTCGGAGAACGGCATACGGTACCCGCAGAACGTGACGCTGACGCTGTCTCTAGGTAAGAAGTTCGAGGTGACGTACGTGAGCGCGCAGTTCTGTTCGTTGCGTCCGGACTCGATGGCCATCTTCAAGTCAATGGACTACGGCAAGACGTGGGTTCCGTTCCAGTATTACTCGAGCCAGTGCCGGAAAGTGTACAACAAACCGAACCGGGCCGTCATTACTAAGCAGAACGAGCAGGAGGCCGTGTGCACGGACGCGCACCAGCAGCAGCAGCCGCACCAGCAGCAGCCGGTCTCGGGCGGCCTCGTGGCCTTCAGCACGCTGGACGGACGGCCGTCTGCTCACGACTTCGACAGCTCACCAGTGCTTCAGGACTGGGTCACGGCCACGGACATCCGCATCACGTTCAGCCGCTTGTACGGTGAGGAACGCAAGACCGAAGCAGAGGACGAGGATGAGTCGCACTTCTATGCCGTGTCGGACCTGCAGGTGGGCGGCCGGTGTAAGTGTAACGGGCACGCCTCGCGCTGTGTGCGCGACCGCACCGGAGAGCTGGTGTGCGAGTGCAAACACAACACGGCGGGACCCGAGTGCGACAGGTGCAAACCGTTCCACTACGACCGACCTTGGCAGCGCGCGACGGCGAGAGAAGCCAACGAGTGTGTCGGTGAGTTGTCACGAGCGCTATGAACGTGCATTCATTTCAAACTCACGTTTTAATGGAAACATAAGATGTTAACACTGATACAGGAGAATGACATTATTAATCTTTCACAGAGTACAATACGATTTAAACACTTAAATTTAAATCATACTTTTCAGGATGAAACACGTGTTGATGCAGTTCTCAGGTTTTATGTGAAGAGTAAGATGATGAAGGTGCAGCTGCATGTAACTCACATTAAATGGTCTACATTTGAAGCTACAAACGGAGGTGTACATCACACCCTACATTAGTGTCACACAGAGAAACACTCACACTGCAATGGTGAGGATGTCTTTCTTTAAACAGGATAATAATTTGATTGCAATGAAACAGATCCATAGTTATTTTTTTTTAGGATTCTGTATTATTAAATTGCAATTATAAACAATATTTATCTAGAAACATACACGGTGTTCATACACACCAGTACAGTGTGGGGTCTGAGCTCAGAGAACAGAACAAGACACACAATTAGATTTAATTAATTAATGAATCTTTAAAAAAAAAAAAAAAGCCTTGTATATCAGTATAAAGGTAAAGTATATAGAGATTCAGTGTAATTCTAAAGCTTATTAAAGGGACATACTGATCACTGTAGTAGCTGTACAATATGTTTTAACCCTTGCAGTGTGATACAGGTATATAAATATAATGAAATATTTCATTTTTTTTTTTTTTTTTTTTAGAAACTTAAAGAGAAGGAGCAAGAATGAAATTCTTTAAAAATGGCTTTTATTTCTTTATTATATCTTAAAGTATTTTAGTTTGAAGTGTGGGAATTATTTCATTTTCTAAATATGTGTTTTTATTATAGCCATAAACCATATATTATTATTATTATTATTATTATTATTATGATTACTATTATTATTATTATTATTATTAATATTATTATTCTCCCCGTGACCCGAGAAGTTCGGATAAGCGGTAGAAAATGAATGAATGAATGAATGAATTATTATTATTATTATTATTATTATTATTATTATTATTATTACTATTAATATTAATATTATTATTATTATTATTATTATTACTATTAATATTAATATTATTATTATTATTATTATTATTACCTAGATAATTATTAAATTATTTTGAGTGATTTTATCTCACACACTGTCCCTTATATCCTCCTTTATTAGAAGTAGCATGTCCTTTGCTATATAGAATTATGACATGAACTAAATCCTGAACAGATTGTGTGTAGTGTTTAAGTGTAAATGGATAAATATAACGAGACCTTTGTTGCAGTTTTTCTTACAAAACAAACCTAAAAAAATAAATTCACGGGTTAGTTTTGTTTGATATTAAAATCACAGTAATTTTGCTGCTGAGTGTAGCTAAAAAATGAAATACAGTAAGATTAAAGCTGAGATTCAATTCAGTTCCATTCAATTGACATCATTTACAACATAAATCAAAGTATAACGGTTACTATTATTGATGCTGTTATTAATTACTCTTTTAAAATACAGAATGTATTGATTAAGTATTATATAACAAGCCTGGAAGGAGAAATGCATGATGAGAGAGAGAGAGAGAGAGAGAGAGAGAGGTCTGTGGCCTATTGATATGATCCTGGGTTGGAAATGTCAGCATGAGTATAAACTGTCTAGCAGGAGGAATGAATTGTTCCATGTATCCTTGACGCTTTATTTTTATAAAGGATGTGTGTCTGTGTACAAAAGAGCATCACTCACTGCATCCATCTTGCTGTCAGTGATCCGATGGTGTGACCTTACATTCCTCAACTGGGTTTCTTTGAGCACAGTGTTAACACACACACGCACACACACACACACACACACACACACACACACACACACACACACACACACACACACACTGCTGAAATAAACTGAAAAAAGGAAGGCAAAGTAGGGACTGTTAAACAAACTGTGTTCAAGCTATAGAGGAAAGTATGTGTGTGTGTGTGTGTGTGTATGTGTGTGTGTGTGTATGTGAGCGAGCTGACAGGAATCCTTATACATGGGTTTATATTAAGAGAAGGACAGACAGAGAAGAAGACGTGTTTATTAATATTTATAGAAGTTTTTTTTATAATGCTAATTAATGCATATAGTATTAGCATATAGTCCATATCTGCACTTAACTGTTGGCGGTTTCGCTTATTGATCAGTGACCTCACAAAAAGGCAATTAACACGGTGCTGACGGAAGGCGTGGTAGAGAATATTAAACACACTAACGTGTTCATTATAGCTAAACAATGTTCTTGTGTCCTTAAAGTAATTGTATCAGACGTGCTCATGGCTTTCAGAGATAATATTGAAGACATTAGGCTTTATTCGCTCTCCTGTTCTTCAGACGCACAATTTCTGTTTTCTTCTAGAGAAATGAAGGTTTTTAGGACCAGGCAGGTGGAACCTCACGTTTCGAGCTCATTTGTTTGGCTTGAAGTTTTCCAAATGAATCAGGAAGACAGCCGAGTCGAGACGTTTCACACACAGATTAGATCCGACATGTTCTCAGCAATCAGTAATTATGAGTGATTTAATTACAGCCTCATGAAGGCTTCAGAACACTAACGCAAACAACAGCTTAGTTTAACGTCACGCATTAAGTCCAACTTTGTTTTTTAGCTCACGTTTATATATCGGTGCCGTCAGCGAGGCAGTAAAGCAGCGTGCGTGTCTATAAAGAGCTGATTGAACAGAGGCATTAGCACAGCCATGTTGGCTCCATGCCTGTTAGTTAATGTTTGAGCCGTCCAGGCTGATTTTATGGAGCGGCGTCTATCATCCTCAACGTGTCTGTCGGATCAAACCTGACAAATAAAAGAGAGAGGGTGAGAAGAGAAAATAGGTGAAGAGAGAGAGGAAAAATCTTTTGCACTTTGTTCACCTTCCCTACATTACCTTAAAATCCTCCCACGTGACTAATAGAAGTGCCAGAAAGAGAGAGATAGAAGAGAAGAGGATGAATAAATTAAAGAAAAGGTAAAGACGTTCGCACTCTTTGTGGTTGATCGTCTACGTAAAACAACATCGTGGTGAAAAGAAATGAATCAAGAATAAAGAGCATAGAAGAGATAAAGAGATAATACATTTCAGCCCATTGCTGCATCACACAAACGGATAAGAGCAAAAAAACAGAAGAAAGTAGAGCAAAAGAAAAGAGAGGATAGAGAGAGAGAGAGAGAGAGAGAGAGAGAGAACAAGATCCTTTCAGTTTTGCTCTTCCATGCTTCTGCTCGTCATCTTTTCCTTTAATGTCTCGATAGAGTCAGAGTTGAGGAGAAAAGGAGAGAGGGAATAAGAGAAAGGAGAGAGAGAAAAATGAAAAGAGAGAAAGACATTTTTTTTAAAGTCCATATAAATCAAACTTTCCACATGGAACATGCTGATTCTCGTTCAAATAAATCAAAGATACAAGAAAAAAAGTGAGGAAGAGAAACAGAGAAGAAGAGGAGAGTAAGAAAGGGAGGGAGGGAAAAAGGAGGGCAAGACAGACTGGGAAAAAGAAAAACTTTTGATCTTTAATTAAATTTCAGAGTGATGTTCCTCCACTGGGCATCAACCTCGTTGTCTTACTGAAACACAGGCTGGATTAGTCCATGATGATGACTGTGTGTGTGGAACATCAGCAGAGACGCAGATCTCAGGCTGCTAACAGACGTAATGTCGTGTGTAAAGGCAGTTATGGACGTCACAGGAACGATACCACGGTCTGCCATCCGGAGTGTTTGGGCACGTCGTTGTGTAATATCGCTATAACAAATCACAAATACAACCTAGTGAACAGGCTAAACACACACACACACACACACAGAGCGTAGTGTTGTGAAAAGCACTTACACAAACATATATGATGTGATGCCACTGATACACAACGTCCAGCCTCCAGCACTGATAACGTTATACAGACCAGCTCACCATCACACCTCACATCTCTGCTGCTGCAGCTCATATGGTTGTGTGAGTGTGAGGCCCGGACCTCACGGTGAGACGAGCGCTGGCAGTGAGCCCACCCTGTGTGTGTGTGTGTGTGTGTGTGTGTGTGTGTGTGTGTGTGCAGACTCTGCAGCAAATTGAACTTGATGCCTGCCAGACTGCAGCACACCAACCCCTACCAACCATCTGCAGCTGGTTTAACACACACACACACACACACACACACACACACACACACCTTAAAAAGGAATGTGTTGTAATACGATAATAGCTCTTTTCTCCTCTCGTGTTATGAATGCTTTGTCTTTTTCTCAGCTCTTTATTCTTCACTTATCAGACATCACTTGGGTCTGGGGTTTAATCTGGTCCATGTCACAGCAGATTCCTGTGAGGAGCTTAAAGCTAAAACTTTAGAGAAATAGAAAGAGACATTTGTACAGAACTTCGCTAGAGCTGCTCTGATTTCACCATGAAGTGTTCTGATGATATAACACGTAAGAGCCAATGACCATGAGACACCAGAGGGCTCGGGGCTCTCAGGGACTGGGAGGGTTTTGGCATTTTATATGTTTCCACATTTGGTGTATGAAGAGAATCTCTTAATTTCTTCTGAATCCACAACATCAAGCTACTCTCATGTCTAGGTTCTGGAAGGTTCTGTAGGAGGATGAAGGACAGGTGCATCTCTCACCTGGGAAACTGCTCACTCTCATTTCTGTTGAGAAATCTGTTCATATTTATTTCAGCCAGGCTTGAAACTGAGATGTTTAGTTCACTTTAGGTGAAGAAACATTACTGATACTAAAAATCCTTGTTTTGCATGGAGAAGAATAAAGTGACACATGACACACATGCATGTAGCCCTCCTGTAATATGTGTGTGTGTGTGTGTGTGTGTGTGTGTGAGTGTGTGTGGATTTATCTTTAGTGTAAAAAACCCAAACATATTTATTCACAAAATATATTGATTAAAAAGAGTTTATTGAACTTTTCTGTAGTGATTGACAGCTCAGTGTTACATTACTTGAGAATGAACACTGCTAATTTAACGCTAGTGTTTATTTGAGTCATTACCTTTATGTCTCTCTTTCTGTCTCTCTGTTTGTCTCTCCAACTGTCTCTCTTTCTGTCTCTCCAACTGTCTCTCTTTCTGTCTCTTTGTCCGTCTCTCCATCTGTCTCTCCGTTTGTGTCTCTCCGCCTGTCTCTCCGTCTTTCTCTCCATTTGTCTGTCCGTCTGTCTCTCCATCTGTCTCTCTGTCTTTCTGTCTGTCTGTCTCTCCATCTGTCTCTCCGTCTGTCTCCACCTGTTTCTCCTTCTGTCTCTCTTTCTGTCTCTCTTTCTGTCTCTCTGCCTGTCTTTCCGCCTGTCTCTCCATTTGTCTCTCCGACTGTCTCTCCGTCTTTCTCTTGGTTTGTCTCTCCGTCTTTCTCTCCGTCTTTCTGTCTGTCTGTCTCTCCGTCTATCTTTCCATCTGTCTCTCCGCCTGTCTCTTTCTGTCTCTCCGTCTGTCTCTCTGACTGTCTCTCTTTCTGTCTCTCTGTTTGTCTCTCCATCTGTCTCTTTGTCCGTCTCGCCGTCTGTCTCTCTGTCCATGTCTCTTTCTGTCTCTCTGCCTGTCTTTCCTTCTGTCTCTTTATCTGTCTCTCCGACTGTCTCTCTGCCTGTCTCTCCGTCTTTCTCTTGGTTTGTCTCTCCGGCTTTCTCTCCATCTTTCTCTCTGCCTGTCTCTCCGCCTGTCTTTCCTCCTGTCTCTCTGCCTGTCTCTCCGACTGTCTCTCTGCCTGTCTCTCCGTCTGTCTCTCCGTCTGTCTCTCCGACTGTCTCTCTGCCTGTCTCTCCGTCTTTCTCTTGGTTTGTCTCTCCGTCTTTCTCTCCATCTTTCTCTCTGCCTGTCTCTCCACCTGTCTCTCCGTCTGTCTCTCCGACTGTCTCTCTGCCTGTCTCTCCGTCTGTCTCTCCGTCTGTCTCTCCGTCTGTCTCTCCCCGGAGTGCTGCTTTCATTTTTGAGGTTTCGGTTTTGTAACACTGATTGGATCCATAATGTGAGCCAGATTCCTTTTACAAGCCCACAGACCGTGACCTCGGCTTTGAAACGGAGAGCTGGATAGAACGAGGGAATGAGTTGCTTTTCACAGAGGAGGAGTAGATCTGCATTTCTCTTCTCTTTTATTTTCTCTTCTGCTTTCTACTCTTCTCAATTTCCTTTTCTTCTCTTCTTTTCAATCTTTTCATTTTTCTTGTGTTTTCTAATTCTCTCTGATGGTGAGAGATCTTTCGGTTGCTGTATTATCCACACAGTGTAGATGAATATGCACAGAGAGATGGAGAGATGCACATACAGAGAGAGGGGGAGAGGGAGAATAGAG
>NC_083463.1:32888139-32890639 GCF_030014155.1 Tachysurus vachellii | reverse complement strand
AACAAACCCACCACCGAGTTATCTCCAAGCCTGGAGCTTTCACCGCTGTTATTCTTGGATCATATAATCCACCCAAAAAAACAGAGTAATTGCGAGTGTGCTGGCTGATGCTGTGTTCCACTTCTCCCATAATTCATCTGTGCTGAGTAATCTTGTGCAATAATAAAAAAAAAAAGGTGTGGTATTAGAGGAGTTTGGAAGGCAACAGTGGAGTTCAGGGGCAGATCAGTTCACACATCAGACTAAAGCCTGTATCATTGTGGGCTTGTGCTATGTTTCTCTCTCTCTGTCTCTCTTACACACACACACACACACACACACACACACACAAGGCTGTGTATATATGTATACACACACACACACACAAGGCTGTGTGTATATGTATATACACACACATATACACACACACACACACACACACACACACACATGCATGTGATCTAGATTAAAAGTCACTTTTACTTTTTTTTTTTACAGTTTGTAAAACTCCACAAAAAATCCTCCAAAATCATTTTCCTGAAATGTGCGACGTTTAAGATGAAAATCCTAATAATACCCCAAGGCATTTATACTGTGTGTGTGTGTGTTTGTGTTTATTTGTCTTTTAAGATCAAAGCAGTGGTGAAGTTTTGTGGAAGAAATTTGTCTCACCCTAAGTGTGTTACTGCAACTTGAACAAAGATCAGTAAAGATGTTCATGTGGGTTTATTAAAGTAAACTTTACTTTAATTTTCATTTGAATATATTTCCCAGCTAAGTGAGATCAACTTAGCATCAATATTAACATAAGTTACATACAATCAGATTAATTAACAATGTCAGCTAGCTAGCAGCTAACTTGTGTTAGCAGTCTGTTAAGTGCTGAGATTAGTTTAACTGCTGTGAGCAGCAGGATAAATAATGCTGTAAGACCAGGAGACGTGCCACACGGTGGCCCTATGACATCAGACTGATATCGATACACACTTGGTCCTGATCTGCTTCCTTTTCCCCAAAGCTCATTTCCCTCAAGTCAATTTTACGCTCTGTAAATTTAATAGGAACATCAGCTGAAGTGTTTCCCTATTGAAGTGGTCTGAAAGCTCGTTAAAGTCCAGCACACAATAAATTCCCTCATGTCCACACTGACACACTAACTAACTCGAGGACCTCACAACATTATTCACCACGATAGAAAGGAAACCATACGCCGTCTACGCTAACGTGATGTTAAAGTAACATTCAGTACGCGAGTGTAATGATTTGGGCCGCAGCCGCAGCACAGGCTTGTGGTCATGTCTGGAAATGCTTTGTTGTGGCTGCTAATTGCTTTGCTGGCTAGTTCACACAACATGCTACTTTGACCTGCCATTTAGCACGCGAGTGTGCGGTTTTGGGATGTAGCCCATGATTGTGTGTAATTGGCTAGCGCTCTTTGATGACATCACCATGTGGCTCCTCTGAACAGTAGCTAATTTAAATACACACAGAACCATTCACGTTTCGCTTCCACCTCGTTTTTGGAAGCGTACCTGTAGTGACATTAGCAGCTGGAGTGTGCGAGTTTTCCTCCTATCGTAACCGTGCTGTGCCAGTTTGGATTTCCCGTGACCAGACAGCAGCACCAGCGATCATTTCCCGAAAGACATTTACACGAAGCGCCAGGCGTGTTTGAGCTTTACGGCCTGTGTTAGTTTCTGCACATACCACAGCAGGTGACGGCTAAGGCTTAAATCGAGCCAGAGAAGAAAAGCTGCCTAAAAAAATTATTTCTAGATCCTCACACACACACACTCACACACACACACACACACACACACACACACACACACACACACACACAGACCGCAACTCAAATAGAAAAGCCGCAAATCACCCTGAACTCTGTAGCAAGTGGAAACTGAGTCATGTTTTACCATCAGGCTTAGCGTGGATTTTACTGTCACAGACTTTTACCTTCCTGCTGAAGTGAGCACTACGTAGCAAAGACCCTCATCCACTCGTTCCACCTGCAGGTCAGACGATTCACTCTGAAAGAGATCCTGTAGAGTAAACTCAGGGCTGAAGCTTCTCTTCACATCATTTCAACAACATTTCCTTCACATTGTTCCTTTGCTGCTAACACATCTGTAGCACTTTGGTGTCGTCCCATTGGCGGATTTTAGAGGAGCATCATACGAGCACTCACACTCTCAATCATGTTGTCTGGCATAAGACTGCTGTAAGGATTAACACCGGCTATATGTATTTATTCATTCAGTCTCTCTCTCTCTCTCTCTCTCTCTCTCTCTCGCTCTCTCTCTTTCTCTCTCTCACTGGCTCACGTGAACACATTACGCTTCATGTTTTACATTTTTCTCTTTCACTCTTCAGTGAACAGGACACGAGTTTTTTATGTTTATTTAACATGACAAAGTCGTAGATTAAGATCGAACAGCGTGTTTCACAGACAATATAAACGATGAAGCAGCAGAAGAGTCGTCAGACGAGGACTCACCCTGAACTCATCAGCTGTGGTGTG
>NC_083463.1:32875639-32878139 GCF_030014155.1 Tachysurus vachellii | reverse complement strand
ACACACATAAATAACACTATACTATACAATACACACATAAATAACACTATACTATACAATACACACATAAATAACACTATACTATACAATACACACATAAATAACACTATACAATACACACATAAATAACACTATACTATACAACACACACATAAATAACACTATACTATACAATACACACATAAATAACACTATACTATACAATACACACATAAATAACACTATACTATACAATACACACATAAATAACACTATACAATACACACATAAATAACACTATACTATACAATACACATATAAATAACACTATACTATACAATACACACATAAATAACACTATACAATACACACATAAATAACACTATACTATACAATACACACATAAATAACACTATACTATACAATACACACATAAATAACACTATACTATACAATACACACATAAATAACACTATACTATACAATACAGACATAAATAACACTATACAATACACACATAAATAACACTATACAATACAATACACACATAAATAACACTATACTATACAATACACACAAATAACACTATACTATACAATACACACATAAATAACACTATACTATACAATACACACATAAATAACACTATACTATACAATACACACATAAATAACACTATACTATACAATACACACATAAATAACACTATACTATACAATACACACATAAATAACACTATACAATACACACATAAATAACACTATACTATACAATACACACATAAATAACACTATACTATACAATACACACATAAATAACACTATACTATACAATACACACATAAATAACACTATACAATACACACATAAATAACACTATACTATACAATACACACATAAATAACACTATACAATACACACATAAATAACACTATACTATACAACACACACATAAATAACACTATACTATACAATACACACATAAATAACACTATACTATACAATACACACATAAATAACACTATACTATACAATACACACATAAATAACACTATACTATACAATACAATACAGTTGATGAGATACAATATAGACAGAATGAGTATTAAATATGAATATAGAATATGATCAGTTATGTACATAAAGTGTGAGAGTGTAAATAACAGTATTGTGCACTATGGTGCTTTTGTACAATATACAGCAGCAGTAGTGTGTAATATATACAGATGATGTGATGACTGACAGTTCTGATAATGCAGCACTTATAGATTATAAGTTATAAGTATATATTATAGATGTGAATATAATTATGGTGAGGTGTTAATCAGGGTGATTGTCTGCAGTGTAGAACAGCACCAACACCTCCTGTGGCAGACCAAACTTCCTTAAGTGTTGTAGAAACTACATCCTCTGCTGGGCCTTTTTGATGATGGAGTTTATGTTGCACTCCCATATCAGGTCTTGGGAAATGTTAGTGCACAGAAACTTGAAGGTCTCCACAGATGACACCGGGCTGTTGGATATTGTGAGGGGGGTCTTTCCTAAAGTCCACTATCATCTCTACAGTTTTGAGGGTGTTTAGCTCCAGACTGTTCTGATTGCACCACAGCACCAGCCGCTCCACCTCCTGCCGGTATGCAGACTCATCCCCATCTTGGATGAGACCGTTGAGCGTCGTATCATCTGCAACCTTCAGGAGTTTAACAGTTTGGTCAGTTGAAGTGCAGTCATTAGTGTAGAGGGAGAATAACAGTGGGGAGAGGACACATCCCTGTGGAGCACCAGTGCTGATTGTCCCAATGCTGGAGGTGACACCTCCCAGTCTCACCTGTTGTTTCCTGTCTGTCAGGAAGCTGGTGATCCACTGACAGATGGAAGGGGGTGTAGTGAGCCTTAGGAGTTTGGAGTGGAGAATTTCTGGAATTATAGTATTAAAGACAGAACTAAAGTCGACAAACAGAATCCGGGCGTCTGTCCCTGGGCAGTCCAGGTGCTGCAGAATGTCCAATGTTGACTGCGTCGTCTACTGATCTGTTTGCTCAGAAGGCAAACTGTAGTGGATTCAGCATCTGTTCTGTGACAGTCTTTAGGTGTGTCTTTAGCATGTTTGATGTGTACAATCTGAGCCTTTACTGTTGGTTTCTGATGACCTTCTCTGACCTTGTCCTGTTGTGTTGGTCTTTGTACTAATTACTTTCTTGTTTTATTGTGAATCACTCAGGTGGAATCAGACCGACTGTCCTAATGTTCCTGTGTTAAAGCTTAAATCATTGGCCAGAACCTCAACATGATTTTAAAAATAAAAAGGGAAAATTATCCACAGCTGTTTTTCATGTTAACCAGAGTTGTGTATATTGTTTGATTTCAGGTCCCACAGATGGTTTTAGAGTCACAGGGTTTGTTAATAATAGTCCTGATTCCACATCACTTCTCATTTACTCACATTGTGTCACATTGTGTGTGTGTGTGTGTGTGTGTGTGTGTGTACAGAGTTGAGATGTCATTTGTTCCTCACATGTTTC
>NC_083463.1:32865639-32868139 GCF_030014155.1 Tachysurus vachellii | reverse complement strand
ATACGTTGTTTATACAGTGCTACAAGCTAACTTTTCACCCCCTCATTAGAACACTACCTATCTTCACTGGGGTAAAGTCTAGGAATAGATTTATTCAGACATTTGGTCTGATGAAGTTCTGCTTGTTTGTTCAACACATCTTCCTCTGATAAATACATAAGCTAGGGGGGGTCACGGTGTCTTAGTGGTTAGCACGTTCGCCTCACACCTCCAGGGTTGGGGTTTCGATTACCTTCTCCACCTTGTGTGTGTGGAGTTTGCATGTTCTCCCCGTGGCTCGGGGGTTTCCTCCGGGTACTCCGGTTTCCTCCCCGGTCCAAAGACATGCATGGTAGGTTGATTGGCATCTCTGGAAAATTGTCCATAGTGTGTGAGTGTGTGAGTGAATGAGTGTGTGTGTGTGTGCCCTGTGATGGGTTGGCACTCCGTCCAGGGTGTATCCTGTCTTGATGCCCGATGACGCCTGAGACCCGAGGTAGTTCAGATAAGCGGTAGAAGATGAATGAATGAAATACATAAGCTCACACACATCCACAATCAGCTAGTGTTTCTGATTGACAGGTGAGAGGGAATATGCCCCGCCCACTCAGACCGCATGAACACTTGTGCTCTCTTGACTTCAGCACTGCGGTGTTTAACTCGTTCTTTTTCTTAAATGTTCTGTTGTTCCGTTCTACAGTCTGTAGCATATTGCGTCAGTATTCTGTTCGAAGGTGTTCTTCATTTCCTCACTTATTTATTTCATGTTTAAATAATCTATCGCTTATCGTCTTATTGATCAGTCCAGGAGATGATGTGGGGTTATTGTTCACAGGTGGATGTCAGTGATGATGTAGAAATAAGTTCAGGAAGATTTCCTCTTGGTGTGTAAATGTTAATGTGTGTTTCTCCTTCAGTCCTGTCTGGGTGGACTGTTAAAACTTTAAGGGAAATATTTTTTTTCAGTAAGATTTGTGTGTATATGAAAAGCACATCGAGTGTAAAGTCAGAGCTGAGTGAAGCACATGGTGCGAGCGAGCGAGTGCTAAAGAGGATGACATCATTTTCTGATCAGAATCCCCTGAGTGAGGGCTGCACCTTTAGCTGGTTAAGATAATGATCCTTCTTGTGGTTGCCATGGTATAAACAGACAAACACAGAGACGTGATCACCCCCTGCAGCCCCTCACGCTCGTACTGATCCCAAACACACCGCTCGTGTGCACGTGATCTGCTTTGAAGACGCCGCGTGAATCATGCGATTAAATCGTTACCCGATGATCTCACATGGTCACTGGTATTAAACCGAAATAACACCACATTTTTGGGGGAACCTCCCAATATTGTCCTCCATTACCTCAATACAACGGGTTCCTACTTTACTTCAGGATCAAGAGAAATACAAAGACGACAGCTGTGATTAACACTGATCCACTGAATCCAGCCATTCAGAATCAGTGATGAAAGCAGACTGAAGATATCACATGGAGGAACTACAGTGTCTTCTCTGGAATCCACACCATTAAACATCTTAAATCTAAATCTCAGTATGAGGAGTTTCATTTAAGATCAGATCAGTCAGGAACACGGCGCTCTGCTCCACTACACTACAGTACACTACACCTACATCTACACTACACCTACATCTACACTACACCTACATCTACACTACACCTACATCTACACTACACCTACATCTACACTACACCTACATCTACACTACACCTACATCTACACTATACTACACTACAGTACAGTACACCTACATCTACACTACACCTACATCTACACTACACCTACATCTACACTACACCTACATCTACACTACACCTACATCTACATCTACACTACACCTACATCTACACTACACCTACATCTACACTACACCTACATCTACACTACACCTACATCTACACTACACCTACATCTACATCTACACTACACCTACACCTACATCTACACTACACCTACATCTACACTACACCTACATCTACACTACATCTACATCTACACTACACCTACATCTACACTACACCTACACCTACATCTACACTACACCTACATCTACACTACACCTACATCTACACTACACCTACATCTACACTACACCTACATCTACACTACACCTACATCTACATCTACACTACACCTACATCTACACTACACCTACATCTACACTACACCTACACCTACATCTACACTACACCTACATCTACACTACACCTACATCTACACTACACCTACATCTACACTACACCTACATCTACACTACACCTACATCTACACTACACCTACATCTACACTACACCTACATCTACACTACACCTACATCTACACTACACCTACATCTACACTACACCTACATCTACACTACACCTACATCTACACTACACCTACATCTACACTACACCTACATCTACACTACACCTACATCTACACTACACCTACATCTACACTACACCTACATCTACATCTACACTACACCTACATCTACACTACACCTACATCTACACTACACCTAC
>NC_083463.1:32855639-32860639 GCF_030014155.1 Tachysurus vachellii | reverse complement strand
ATACAGACACTCAGACATACAAACACTCAGACACACACAACACACAGACGCACAGACACACAGACGCGCAGACACACAGATGCTCAGACACACAGACGCACAGACACTCAGATGCTCAGACACACAGACACTCAGACACACAGACGCACAGACGCACAGACACTCAGACGCACAGACACTCAGACGCACAGACACAGACGCACAGACACTGGCGCACAGACACTCAGACACACAGACGCACAGACACTCAGACACACAGACGCACAGACACTCAGACGCATAGACACTCAGACGCACAGACACTCAGACGCACAGACACTCAGACACACAGATGCACAGACACTCAGATGCACAGACACTCAGACACACAGACACTCAGACGCACAGACACACAGACGCACAGACACTCAGACACACAGACACTCAGACGCACAGACACTCAGATGCACAGACACTCAGACTCACAGACACTCAGATGCACAGACACTCAGACGCACAGACACAGACGCACAGACGCTCAGACACACAGATGCACAGACACTCAGACGCACCGACACTCAGACGCACAGACACTCAGACGCACAGACACAGACACTCAGACGCACAGACACTCAGACACTCAGACACACAGACGCACAGACACACAGACACTCAGACACTCATACACACAGATGCACAGACACTCAGACACACAGACGCACAGACAAACAGATGCTCAGACACTCAGACGCACAGACACTCAGACGCACAGACACAGACGCTCAGACACACAGATGCTCAGACACTCAGACGCACAGACACAGACACACAGACGCACAGACACTCAGATGCACAGACACTCAGACGCACAGACACAGACGCACAGACACTCAGACATACAGACACTCAGACATACAAACACTCAGACACACACAACACTCAGACACACAGACACACAGACGCGCAGACACACAGATGCTCAGACACACAGACGCACAGACACTCAGATGCTCAGACACTCAGACACACAGACGCACAGACACTCAGACGCACAGACACTCAGACACACAGACACTCAGACGCACAGACGCACAGACACTCAGACGCACAGACACTCAGACGCACAGACACTCAGACGCACAGACACTCAGACGCACAGACACAGACGCACAGACACTGGCGCACAGACACTCAGACACACAGATGCACAGACACTCAGACGCACAGACACTCAGACGCACAGACAGACGCACAGACACTCAGACGCACAGACACTCAGACACACAGATGCATAGACACTCAGATGCACAGACACTCAGACACACAGACGGACAGACACACAGGCGCACAGACACTCAGACACACAGACACTCAGACGCACAGACACTCAGACGCACAGACACTCAGATGCACAGACACTCAGACACTCAGATGCACAGACACTCAGACGCACAGACACAGAAACACAGACACTCAGACGCACAGACACACAGACACTCAGACACTCATACACTCATACACACAGATGTACAGACACTCAGACGCACAGACAAACAGATGCTCAGACACTCACACGCACAGACACTCAGACGCACAGACACAGACGCTCAGACACACAGATGCACAGACACTCAGACGCACAGACACTCAGATGCACAGACACTCAGACGCACAGACACAGACACACAGACGCACAGACACTCAGATGCACAGACACTCAGACGCACAGACACAGACGCACAGACACTCAGACACACAGATGCACAGACACTCAGACGCACAGACACTCAGACGCACAGACACAGACACTCAGACACACAGACACTCAGACGCACAGACACTCAGACGCACAGACACTCAGACGCACAGACACAGACGTACAGACACACAGATGCACAGACACTCAGACGCACAGACACAGACACACAGACACTCAGACGCACAGACACTCAGACACAAAGATGCACAGACACTCAGACGCACAGACACTCAGACGCACAGACACTCAGACGCACAGATGCACAGACACTCAGACGCACAGACACTCAAACGCACAGACACTCAGACGCACAGACACAGACACTCAGACACACAGACACTCAGACGCACAGACACTCAGACGCACAGACACTCAGACGCACAGACACTCAGACGCACAGACACAGACGTACAGACACACAGATGCACAGACACTCAGACGCACAGACACAGACACTCAGACGCACAGACACTCAGACACAAAGATGCACAGACACTCAGACGCACAGACACTCAGACGCACAGACACTCAGACGCACAGATGCACAGACACTCAGACGCACAGACACTCAAACGCACAGACACTCAGACGCACAGACACAGACGCACAGACACACAGACACTCAGACACACATCCGCACAGACACTCAGACGCACAGACACACAGACGCACAGACACAGATGCACAGACACACAGACACTCAGACACACATCCGCACAGACACTCAGACGCACAGACACACAGACACTCATACACACAGATGCACAGACGCATCTGATATATTTTGTTATTTTTTGATTTATATATTTATTTCTTCTTATATTGTATTAACTTGTGCCTTAATTTTATTCCTTTATTTTGTTCTATTCTTTACTATTGGCTTTTTTAGGACAGTCGTTCAAAGCATTTGACTGCATGCTGTGTTGTGTATGATTGTGTATGATTGTGTATGATTGTGTATGATTGTGTATGATTGTTTATGATTGTGTATGATTGTGTATGATTGTGTATGATTGTTTATGATTGTGTATGATTGTGTATGATTGTGTATGATTGTGTATGATTGTTTATGATTGTGTATGATTGTGTATGATTGTGTATGATTGTGTATGATTGTGTATGATTGTTTATGATTGTGTATGATTGTTTATGATTGTGTATGATTGTGTATGATTGTGTATGATTGTGTATGTGAGAAATAAAATGTGAATTTGATTTGTGTGATGTGCAGAACGCAGAACCTCAACAGATCCTCATCATCGATCTAAAACAGATTTAGTTCTTCTGTTTTTTCTCGCTGCCCAAGCAAAGAAATCTGCAGTGACATTTTACAAAACCTTTTTTCACAATTAAATAAAGTTGTTTTAATGAAATAATTAAAATAATCAGTAGTTTAATTAATAATAATTTATATATAAATATATATAACTAATATATAAATAAGGTTTTGTGTTTTCTTTTAGATAAATGTATTTTTTATAACCAGGTTTTTCTGCAGATGTAATACGACACCTAACATATTCATTTATAATAACTGTGCAGAAATTAATGTTTATACTGATAATTAATATGATTTAAATTAATATAATATTAAGCTCAAGCTTTCTTAAATATCATATTTATTTATTTTAATTAAAATTTTAAAGCCTATGCTCTTTTGTTGACAGAGATTCCATCTGCACCACCAACGACCACAGCGAGCGTCACAGAGCAGCCTGCAGGTGAGTCACGTCACGTCACGTCATGTCACCTCACCTCACATTACGTCACGTCGAGTCACCTCACGTCACCTTACCTCACCTCATGTCACCTCACCTCACGTCAGCTCACGTCACGTCACCTCACGTCACCTTAGCACACGTCACCTCACCACACGTCACCTCACCACACGTCAACTCACGTCACGTCCCCTCACGTCAACTCACGTCACGTCACCTCACCACACGTCACCTCACCACACATCAACTCATGTCACGTCACCTCACGTCAACTCACGTCACGTCACCTCACCACATGTCACCTCACCACACATCAACTCATGTCACGTCACCTCACGTCATCTCACACAGCAGTGCTGCATTTTTTTAACAAATGTTTTTTTGTATTTAGTTTAAAGATTAAAACCAAAAATTTCACCATTATCCAATCAGCATTCAACATGAAAACGTTTTAATAAAAAAATACAGCACAATATTTCAGTGTATTGTGACATAAATAATCCCAACATCAGTACAATACATTGGAACATCAGCAGCTTTGTTTATCAGTTTATTTATTTTTACATGTTGAGGTTTGGATGTTCAGTTCTTGTCAGCAGTCCCACATGTACAGGACTATACTAACTGATCATGTTCCCCGACCTCACTGGGAGAACCCTGTGGACCCTGTCCTCCATGTGTCTCACACAGTCATGGTCACTCTCATCTGTTTTCTCTAAAATACTCAGACTGGCAGAGGAGCCGACTTTATCTCACTGTCCAAACAGGACGTGCTCTGAGTCCATGAGAAGAGATGTGTGTTAAACGTTCCGGTGTGTTGGAGAACCCAGGATACGATAACGTCTGTGTTTTGTGCAAACATGGAAGATGAACTGGAGATATTTTAGAGACTCAGTGAGTGAAGACTGCAGTGATTTGTTGTCATGTATCTCACACTTAAAGGAAGGAGCTGGAACGTGAAGCCGAGCAGATGTGAGGGATCTTTGTGCTTTTTTCTCGACTCTTCTGTGAACATCTTACGTTAGTGTAGTTAATGAGATATAGAATTAACACTCAGTGCTCGCTGTGCAGCATAAATCACCATAAACCTCCCAGCACATGAATATGTATCTCAGCTGTGTCCCGTTTCAGTGCCTCAGTTAGCCACGGCTCGGCTCCCTCGCCGCTTTAATCTCTGACTCTGACTCTAATTAATAGGTCTAAGTGTCTCACAGCGGGGAGCTGAAGCCCTGCTCGCTGGTTGATTTCATCCTTTTCTCACTCAGAGATCCCACAAGTGAGAATTGATTCTCTTTCATTAATCTGCTTGAGGAACTTCTTCCTGTGTCAGTTCCTCTTGGCTTCCATGAAACATAGTACACGAGCCACAAAAAAAAAAGCTTTTCATACCAAACATTTTTATTTCTTTAAGGCTGTGTGTTCAACAGTCCAGAAAGTCCTGAACACACACATATCGGATGGCTGTTGGGTTTTTCTTTGGAAAAGAAAAGCGGTGTTTGTGGAGTACGGAGAGAATGAGAGAGTGTTTGGGTTTCGTCCTTGTG
>NC_083463.1:32843139-32845639 GCF_030014155.1 Tachysurus vachellii | reverse complement strand
AAATGTTTCTATTTGGAATAATGAAGTTCCTGAGTAATGAATTATTAAATAATGTTAATTGAGTTATTAAATAATGTTAATAATTAACAGCAGAGAAGTCAATCAGTAAATAGTGAGTGATTGACAGCTGCACAGATGTTTGTTCTCTCTGATATCCCTGGAAGCCCCGCCCCCTTCTCACATCAGTAATCTAAACAGATTCGTTAGGGACGTTAATTAAACAGAAAGTGTTTCACCTAACGCTTTAATTAAACACTGTCTGAGCAGCAGATGATGTGCTGAATGTTTATTATTTGTGACAGGATTACGGTGACAGTGTGTGTGTTGTGTGTTGAGTGTGTAACATGACGTCTCTGTGCTCCTGCAGCGGTTCAGGTCCACATCCTGAAATCGGACAAGGCGGGCGAGTGGTGGAAATTTACTGTGAACATCGTGTCTGTGTACAAGCAGAGCGAGAGCCGCATCCGACGAGGAGACCAGCTGCTGTGGGTCCGAGCCAAAGACGTAGCCTGCAAATGTCCCAAAATAAAAACAGGGAAGAAATACCTGCTGCTGGGGAACAACGAGGACGCGCCGGGGCAGAGCGGCATGGTGGCTGATAAAGGAAGTCTGGTCATCCAGTGGAGGGACACATGGGCTCGCAGACTGCGCAAGTTCCAGCAGAGAGAAAAAAAAGGCAAATGCAAGAAGCCTTAAAGAGATAAACATGGAGTAAGGCTGAGTCAGAGACAGACGATCTGAACTAAAATATTCACACAGATCTGATGCAGTGCAGAGGGGGGGGAGGGGGTGGGGAAGAGAGAGAGTATGAACTGCCGCTCGAAACAGAGACGTTTCATTAAACAGGAAGTTCACGCCTGTCATGAAGGAACTCACCTCACTGTTATATCTTATTCACATCCTTCAGAGCTTCGCTTCAGGTGGACCTGCGGTGTGTCTCTGTGAAACATCATCAACACTCTCCACAAATCAGAATCACGAGTAACTATCACGAGTGCTCAGTAACCCACAGACACTCCATTCATCACCACCCGTTTATCATCACTTCATCCAGCAGCATCATCATCCTCATCCTCTCTAAAAGATGCTTGTGTTTATGTTGTACATTTTTAATCCAGCACACGGTATATAAAATAAAGTCTTTTTTTTTCTGTTTAAAACCAGCCCCTATTAACACCTGTGGATTTAATCTAATTAATATGTGTTTAATTAATATACACACACACGCACGCACACACACGCACACACGCGCACGCACACACGCGCACATACACCCACACACACATTCAGAACTCTTTAATGAATTTTATTTAATGAAATGTTCGAATCTGAAAAACGGCTCTTTATTAATTTACTAAATCTATAAGTAAAAGAGATGTGTGTGTGTCTGTGTGTGTCTGTTTGTGTGTGTCTGTGTGTGTCTGTTTGTGTGTCTGTGTGTGTGTCTGTTTGTGTGTGTGTCTGTTTGTGTGTGTCTTTTTGTGTGTGTCTGTGTGTGTCTGTGTGTATGTCT
This sequence comes from Tachysurus vachellii, assembly GCF_030014155.1. Taxonomy (NCBI): domain Eukaryota; kingdom Metazoa; phylum Chordata; class Actinopteri; order Siluriformes; family Bagridae; genus Tachysurus; species Tachysurus vachellii. The sequence goes on along the minus strand of NC_083463.1, from coordinate 32,844,126 downwards.
GTGGGTGTGTGTGTGTCTGCGTGTGTGTGTGTCTGTTGGTGTGTTTGTGTGTCTGCATGTGTTTGTGTGTGTCTGTGTGTGTGTCTGTGTCTGTGTTTGTGTGTGTCTGTGTGTGTCTGTGTGTGTGTGTGTTTGTGTGTGTGTGTCTGTGTGTGTGTTTGTGTGTGTCTGTGTGTGTGTTTGTGTGTGTGTGTCTGTGTGTGTGTTTGTGTGTGTGTGTGTTGCATAGCTTACACTTGAGATGAAGGAGTGGTTGTTGTTCGGTGTTGGTTTGTGTGTAAATTGAATCATCACAAAGGATTTATTTGATATTTAAATGTTTCCATGTAAAAAGTTGGGAAGTGAATTGATCTGATTACAGAAAGATTTGGAGACGTTACTGATGTCAGCAGAGCGAGAAGGTCAGAACGTCATTCAGTATAAAACATAAACACTTACAGATCACATGACCACCGTCTCATCATCTCATTGGTTAAATGTGGAAATGTTGTGTGTGTTTTGTTTTGTGTCCTTTATAAATTATACAATTACACAAAAAACGTCCAAATATGATCCAGTAAAAGTACAATTGTTTTAGTTTAGTTTATTTTTGCATTTATGTTTAAATTTCAGGTCCATATTTTAATAAACAGCTGAATGAGACACACACACACACACACACACACACACACAGTGTCACAGTGGATTATTTATCACTTGTAAATAAACACGTGCTGATCATCTGATTTAAACCTCACAGTGTCACGTGGACACTTTGTGAAACTTCTTTTGTTCTATGATGTAAAATTGGTTGTGTGTGAAGTTGTTTGTGTGTTATATTTTATGGATGTTATGATTTTTATGAATAAAACACTGCTTCATTTCTTTGTTTTCTTTGTTTAAAGTAGCTGAGATTTTTTCCCCATTTGGATTCTGGTGACTACAGAACTGAGACGTTTAACAGTGCGACACTGTGAGGAGTTTATTGAAGGAGAACCACAGTGTACT
>NC_083463.1:32828139-32838139 GCF_030014155.1 Tachysurus vachellii | reverse complement strand
AAACACCCAAAACAAAGACAGACAGAGAGACATGTGCTCCCTCTCTCTCTCTCTCTCCCTCTCTCTCTCTCTCTCTCCCTCCCTCCATCTCTCTCCCTCTCTCTCCCTATTTGACTTTCGTTCCTGTAAGAATCATCATCTTCATCAGGAAACTCACTTCCTGTCACACACTTACTGCACCTGAGGGACTTAAGGAACTCAATCAGCATTCTGTGTGTGTGCGCGCATGTGTGTGTGTGTGTGTGTGTGTGTGTGTGTGTGTGTGTGTGTGCGTGCGTCTTACCGTTGTGTTCATCGAGTTCATTTCCGATGTCCTGTCCCATTCGCTTCTGTCTGCTGATCACATCTGCTAAAACATCCAGCCCTTCGTCCTGTGCTACAGATACAGAGCGAGATTTATTATTATTATTATTATAATTATTATAATTATTATTATTATTATTACTATTATTATTTTCTTGTTTTCACAGTGTGTCATTTATAAAGCTGTAAACTTGGCACTATTGAAAGAAAGAAAGAAAGAAAGAAAGAAAGAAAGAAAGAAAGAAAAAAGAAAGAAAGGTTGTACTTCCTGTCTGCTTGTCCTGATGAAACAGTGTGTGTGTGTGTGTGTGTGTGTGTGTGTGTGTGTTACCCTGGATGATACGTTGCTGCTGATCTTTGATCTCTCTGAACGTTAATCCTCTTGTCTCCTCTGATTCGGTGACCAGCCATGGATTCTGTGCAGGCTCCGCCCCAAATCCTCCTGTCAACAATGCCGACCTGCAGGAACACACACACGCACACACACACATACACACGCGCACGCACACACACACAGCTGTAATGAATGCAGGGCCAGGCGACAGTGTGAGGTGGTGTGAACTGAGACACTATCGTTACCGTGATGGTTCCGGTGCGCTCGAGTCTCGGCTAAAAGAGCTGAACAGCTGCTTCTCTCTTGTCACCAAATCGTCCACCAGATTCTGCCGCCGGTCTGCTTCACTCTGCATGCTAGAGTCACTCATTACGGAAAAATAACCATGAGAACCCAGAACTCTCAGACCCTCACAGCCCCTCCTCTTCAGTGTTCTCTCTACAGCCACACGCCCAAAACACCTGAGCACCTACAGTATGTAGGAGGTGTTTACAGGTAAGAACATTATCAGAACATTTATTTTAATGTTTTAGCTTCTAAAATTATCCAAGAAACCCTTCAAGAACCCTAGGTGGTCTTGGGCAATTGGTCTTGGTACAATATAAAAAAAAGTTTTTATAAAAGGTTCTTTAGAGGTTTTTGTCCTCATGAACGGTTCCATCTGGGACACTTTATGATAAAGAAACAGTGTGTTGCAGGATTCTAAATGAAAGAGATTCCTACAGAGAGAACTGAGCAACTCTGAAGACAAGACTTTGTCCTGGTGATCCAGATCATGTTCTCCACAGAACTCTACTGAGGTTCTCTGATATGTGATTAAAGCTACAGGACTGGGAAGAGAAACATCACTAGAACAGCAGTGTGGAGATTTATAGTTGTGTTCATGAAATAAAAAAGTAAAATTTAATAATAGATTTAGACCCAAACTTCATTCCACTGCAATATATTTAATATACAGAACGTGTAGAACTGCGCTTGTAGATTCATTACACCACACTGCCCTCTAGTGGTGAAGCTGTGAAAATATAGTCTCATTCTCTCTAGATAAAGTGTGTGTGTGTGTGTGTGTGTGTGTGTGAGAGAGAGAGAGAGAGAGAGAGAGTGTGTGTGTGAGAGTGTGTGTGTGTGTGTGTAAGGATACATGCGGCGCTGGGATGAGGCTCGAGCGAGTGTCTCTCTAAGCTGTGTGATGTTCTGCTTCAGTTTCTGCAGAGACGCTCGCAGGGACATGTTCAGCTGAACACAGAGGACAAAATTCAGTACAAACACAAAACTCACACTAACACACAGATCTGATGTCAGTCTATTTGTTAATCAGAGTTTCTGACCTTGGCCGGGTTCCCACCGGTTCTCTGCAGACGGTTCCTCTCCTGAATGTTCTCAGCAACTTCCTGAGCGAGTCTGCATGTGGCATCATAATTCTGTAACCTATAAACACACACAGACACACACGCAGATCACCCCTAGGTTAGTTTAGGTAAGATTTAACACTGTGACATTCACTGATGTCTGAACACTAAATAAACTTCCCTCAAAGTGTTTTAGACTGAAGTCTGTTAAAAAACATAAAAATATCAATCAGAACAGTTCAATTCCTGCTGTGTGTGTGTGTGTGATTGGGTGAGTGTGTGTGTGAGTGAGTGTGTGTGTCTGTGTGTATCTGTGTGTGTGTGAGTGAGTGTGTGTGTATCTGTGTGTGTGTGTGTGAGTGAGTGTGTGTGTGTGTGTATCTGTGTCTGTGTGTCTGTGTGTGTCTCTGTGTGTGTGTGTGTCTGTGTGTGTGTATGTGTGTGTGTATCTGTGTCTGTGTGCGTGCGTGTGAGTGAGTGAGAGTGTGTGTATCTGTGTGTGTGTGTCTGCCTGTGTGAGTGTGTATATGTGTCTGTGTGAGTGTGCATCTGTGTGAGCGTGTGTGTGTATCTGTCTGTGTCTGTGTGTATGTGTCTGTGTGTATCTGTGTGTGTGTCTCTGTCTGTGTGTGTGTCTGTCTGTGTCTGTGTGTATGTGTCTGTGTGTATGTGTGTCTGTGTGTATGTGTCTGTGTGTCTATGTGTATGTGTCTGTGTGTCTGTGTCTATATGTGTCTGTGTGTCTGTGTGTATGTGTCTGTGTGTGTGTCTGTGTGTCTGTGTGTATGTGTGTCTGTGTGTGTGTCTGTGTCTCTCTTCACTTCACCATCACACTCTGCTCCAGAGCAGAATTTCAGCACATAATAAATTATTTACACCTGAGATTTATAATAAAGATTTATAATAAAGATTCTTTCTGTTTAGTTTCTTTTTCGCACCGTTTCTTAAATATTGTTTACTTTCTCTGCGTTTACTGAAGCTGTGAATTACACGATGTCGTTATTAACAGACCAAATAAGTAATAAGAGTAATACAACAACAACAACAACAACAACAACAACAACAACAATAACAACAATAACAATAAAAGCTTTAAGTCTGACAGCAACACACCCAACAGAACTAAACCCCACACTTACCACAGGTCCTGTGACATGTTGCAGGTGATTATTTAGACTAAAACATGTGTGTAACCGAATCTGTAGAAATAAAAGAATTTATTTGTGCTTTAATAACAAACACAACAAAACAGGCTGTTCGGCCACGGGATACTTCCGCATTTACTGTGACGTCACTACGGAGCGTGGTTAGTGCCAAAAGGCATTCAGTGTGAAAACGTATACGGCATTGTCTGCTTTACAATATTACATCTTTATCTGCGTCATTTATACTAATAACACACTGATATTGTAGAATATTATCACTTTAATTATACATCACTACATTATAGCTGATGAGTGTTAATGAGTGTTAATGTTTACTAAGGCCCCTCCTCGAACCGCCACCTTATTGTGGTGGAGGGGTTTGCGTGCCTGAATGATCCTAGGAGCTATGTTGTCTGGGGCTTTCTGCCCCTGGTAGGGTCTCCCAAGGCAAACAGGTCCTGGGTGACAGGCCAGACCAAGAGCGGTTCAAATACCCCTTATGAGTAGATTAATAACAAGGTCCGTGACGTCGCCCGGTATGGCGCAACCGGGGCCCCACTCTGGAGCCAGGCCCGGGGTTGGGGCTCGCATACGAGCGCCTGGTGCCGGGTCTTACCCCATGGGGCCCGGCCGGGCTCAGCCCGAAGGAGCGACGTGGGGCCGATCTCCTGTGGGCCCACCACCTGCAGGAGGGAGCGTAAGGGGCTGGTGCAATGTGGATTGGGTGGCAGTCGAAGGCGGGGGCCTCAGCGACCCAATCCCCGGACATGGAATCTGGCTCTAGGGACATGGAATGTCACCTCGCTGGGGGGAAAGGAGCCTGAGCTGGTGCGGGAGGTTGAGAGATACCGACTAGAGATAGTTGGGCTCGCCTCCACGCACAGCTTGGGCTCTGGAACCCAACTCCTTGAGAGAGGCTGGACTCTCTACTACTCTGGAGTTGCCCGCGGTGAGAGGCGGCGGGCTGGTGTGGGCTTGCTCATAGCCCCCCAGCTCAGCAACCATGTGTTGGAGTTCACCCCGGTGAACGAGAGGGTCGTTTCCCTGCGCCTGCGGGTCGGGGATAGGTCTCTCACTGTTATTTGTGCTTACGGGCCAAATGGCAGTGTAGAGTACCCGACCTTCTTGGCGTCTCTAGAAGGGGTGCTGGAAAGTGCTCCAACCGAGGACTCCATCGTTCTACTGGGGGACTTCAACGCTCATGTGGGCAGCGACAGTGACACCTGGAGGGGCGTGATTGGGAGGAACGGCCCCCCCGACCTGAACCCGAGTGGTGTTCTGTTATTGGACTTCTGTGCTAGTCACAGTTTGTCCATAACGAACACCATGTTCAAGCATAAGGGTGTCCATCAGTACACATGGTACCAGGACACCCTAGGTCGGAGGTCGATGATCGACTTTGTGGTTGTTTCATCTGACCTCCGGCCGTATGTCTTGGACACTCGGGTGAAGAGAGGGGCGGAGCTGTCAACTGATCACCACCTGGTGGTGAGTTGGATCCGATGGCGGGGGAGGAAGTTGGACAGACTTGGCAGACCCAAACGTACTGTGAGGGTCTGCTGGGAACGTTTGACAGAGTCTCCAGTCAGAGAGAACTTCAACTCCCACCTCCGGCAGAGCTTCAACCAGATCCCGAGGGAGGTTGGAGACATTGAGTCCGAGTGGACCATGTTCTCCACCTCCATTGTCGACGCAGCCACTCGGAGCTGTGGCCGTAAGGTCTCCGGTGCCTGTCGTGGCGGCAATCCCCGAACCCGGTGGTGGACCCCGGAAGTAAGGGATGCCATCAAGCTGAAGAAGGAGTCCTATCGAGCCTGGTTGGCTCGGGGGACTCCGGAGGCAGCTGATAGGTACCGGAGGGCTAAGCGAGCTTCAGCCTGGGTGGTTGCGGAGGCAAAAACTCGGGTCTGGGAGGAGTTTGGTGAGGCCATGGAGAAGGACTATCGGTTGGCCTCGAAGAAATTCTGGCAAACCGTCCGGCGCCTCAGGAGGGGGAAGCAGTGCCCTGCTCACACTGTTTACAGTGGGAGTGGGAATCTGCTGACTTCGACTGGGGACATCCTCGGACGGTGGAAGGAGTACTTCGAGGTTCTCCTCAACCCCACCGACATGTCTTCCATTGAGGAAGCAGAGGCCGAGGGCTCAGTTGTGGACTCGTCGATCCCCCAAGCTGAGGTCACTGAGGTAGTTGAGAAGCTCCTCAGTGGCAAGGCACCGGGGGGTGGATGAGATCCGCCCTGAGTACCTCAAGTCTCTGGATGTTGTGGGGCTGTCTTGGTTGACACGCCTCTGCAACGTCGCATGGAGGCTGGGGACAGTGCCTCTGGACTGGCAGACTGGGGTGGTGGTCCCTCTGTTTAAGAAGGGGGACCGGAGGGTGTGTTCCAACTACAGGGGGATCACACTACTCAGCCTCCCCGGAAAAGTCTATGCCAGGGTACTGGAGAGGAGAATTCGGCCGATAGTCGAACCTCGGATTCAGGAGGAACAATGCGTGTTTCGTCCCGGTCGTGGAACACTGGACCATCTCTATACCCTCGCCAGGTTGCTGGAGGGTTCATGGGAGTTTGCCCAACCAGTCCACATGTGCTTTGTGGATCTGGAGAAGGCATTCGACTGTGTCCCTCGTGGTGACCTGTGGGGGGTGCTCTGGGAGTATGGGGTCCGGGGCCCTCTGCTAAGGGCTGTCCGGTCCCTATATGACCGGAGCAGGAGTTTGATTCACATTGCCGGCAGTAAGTCAGACTTGTTCCCGGTGCATGTTGGACTCCGGCAGGGCTGCCCTTTGTCACCGGTCCTGTTCATTATCTATATGGACAGGATTTCTAGGCGCAGTCGGGGGCCGGAGGGAGTCCGGTTTGGGGACCACAGGATTTCGTCTATGCTTTTTGCAGATGATGTTGTCCTGTTGGCTTCCTCAAATCAGGACCTTCAGCGTGCACTGGGACGGTTTGCAGCCGAGTGTGAAGCGGCAGGGATGAGAATCAGCACCTCCAAGTCCGAGGCCATGGTTCTCAACCGGAAAAGGGTGGCTTGCCCCCTTCAGGTTGGTGGGGAGCTCCTGCCTCAGGTGGAGGAGTTTAAGTATCTTGGGGTCTTGTTCACGAGTGAGGGAAGGATGGAGCGGGAGATCGACAGACGGATCGGTGCATCTTCTGCAGTGATGCGGTCGATGTACGGGTCTGTTGTGGTGAAGAAAGAGCTGAGCCGCAAGGCGAAGCTCTCTATTTACCAGTCGATCTACGTTCCTACCCTCACCTATGGTCATGAGCTTTGGGTCATGACCGAAAGGACAAGATCCCGGATACAGGCGGCTGAAATGAGTTTCCTCCGCAGGGTGGCTGGGCGCTCCCTTAGAGACAAGGTGAGGAGCTCGGTCACCCGGGAGGAGCTCAGAGTAGAGCCGCTGCTCCTCCACATCGAGAGGAGTCAGCTAAGGTGGCTCGGGCATCTGTTTCAGATGCCTCCTGGACGCCTCCCTGGGGAGGTGTTCCGGGCATGTCCAACCGGGAGGAGGCCCCGGGGAAGACCTAGGACACGCTGGAGGGACTATGTCTCTCGGCTGGCCTGGGAACGCCTCGGTATTCCCCCGGAAGAGCTGGAGGAAGTGTCTGGGGAGAAGGAAGTCTGGGTGTCCCTGCTTAGACTGCTGCCCCCGCGACCTGGCCCCGGATAAGCGGTAGAAAATGGATGGATGGATGGATGGATGTTTACTAAGGTTTAGTTCACTAACACTGTGTATTGTTATCACTAACACATTACTCACACAGAACATTAGTGTAGTGTTAAGCTTGGGGTTACATTTTATAACAACACAATGATATGTTTAAGTCTGGTGTAAACTCTTACATTAAAGAAGTCTTTATTTAATCTAAATATAAAACACAAATCCTGCAGATACACAGAGTTAATGATGTCCTGCTCAGACGGAGTGACGTCACACACAATAAAGCAGCCAACACACACCAAGAGGTTCATCTTAATGTAATAAGAAGAAGGAGGAGGAGGAGGGGGGGTCATCTGTGTGAAGAAGATTACACAGTTATTTTATAAACACACAGATCAGTGATCTTTGTAGAGTTGTTTATCACTGAATGAGCCAAGTGGCGCTCAGATGTCGTGTGTGTGTATGTTTCATGATGACACACACACATGTTTGGATCAAAACAAACAGAATCTTTTAAACATGAAACTTTGTGTTTAACTTGTCGTGTCGTTTGTTTCACTTTTAGTAAAAGCACATTATACTGATGCTGATTAACGACACTCACTTTTATAACCTTATAGTTATTAAATCTTAATTGTAGACAAACCTATGTTCAGTATGAGCACACACACACACACACACACACACACACACACACACACACACACATAGACACACACAGACACAGACACAGACATACACACACACACACACACACACACACACACACACACACACACATAGACACACACATAGACACACACACAGGACACACACACACATACACACACACACACATAGACACACACACAGACACACACACGTAGACACACATACACACACACACAGACACACACACATAGACACAGACACACACACAGACACACACACACATATAGACGCACACAGACACACACACATAGACACACAAACACACACATAGACACAGACACACACAAACACACACCCACTTACACACACACACTCACACACACACAGACACACACACAGACACACACACAAACACACTCACACACATACACACACACAAACAAATTGTTAGCGTATAAGTTGTGTGACTCTGGAGACATGTGACTGGTGATTTGATCTATTTGGAGACGTTCTGCTTCCTAACACTGTCAGTAGTATTTGTTTTGTAATCTTTAACGCCTGTATTGTTCCAGAAATACACGTGTGTTTCTCCCATAAACACAGGTAACCATCTCACATGCTGAACAGGAGAGTTTGGAATTTTCCACCACACACTTTAAGTGGTTACACAAGTCATCAACATAAATCGTCTGACCGGTGTGGTGGTGTCAGCTGGAGCCAAATGCTGGTGAAGATCAGACCTACAGAGACTCTTCTCCAGTCTTCTCATTTCTTTAGAACATTTAAAACGTTTTCAAAACTTTTTAAAAAAAAAATCATCTGGACTGCTTCTGTTTCTTGTAAGTAATTTTTAAAAAGTTTTTTTCTAAGCTCTTACACACCTTCTGAACACATTCTTTCTCCATCACTCTTATTTTCTGGACACAACCATACTGTAGGATTCTTACTCATTTCTGATTGGAACCTTTCTAAACAAACTTTCTGACACTTCTTCTACAGCTGCTGGAGAAATGCTCCAGGTTTCTCCAGGCTTCGATCTCTCCGGTCTCGGCTCAGCGGAGCAGCAGAGGGCGAGCGGGTCAGCCGGCTGTCAAAGGCTTCGTTCTTGTTCCCTTTTTGAGACGTCGGATTTGATCGAGTGCCAAAAGAACTTCCTCAGACCTCGGTCCAGATCCTTCTATACATTTGATCAAAATGAAACCAGTGAAGACCAGCAAGCTTTTCAGGGGGAAGCTGAGAAACAAGACAACAGGGGAAACATTCACACCAAACCACAATCGAAAAGATCCACAGCTGGAATAAACAAACATCTAAATAAAGATCACAGAGGTTAGTTCCTCTCTCTGTTTAGAGCTACACTGAACAATTGTTTTTTTGTATAATACACACACATCATCACGATGTCACAGGTTACTGACTGACAGGGTGGGAACGATGAAATACGGAGAAAGTTCAATGCTTTTTAAAAAGAGAAAAGAGAGATAAAAAGTAAAGAGAAATTGTTTTGAATCCATATATTTTAGTAAAACACCTAGAACTCTTTCAGTTTATTTATAAAGATGTTTGTTTGTCTGGCAGGTTTAAGAGGAAACCCTAAAAACATCCCGATGTTGACCATCACCGAGCCGGACAGCTGGGAGATCAGCTCATCTTCTGCGATGAAGTACGGTCACTATGTGGACTGGGAGAAAATCGAGCCAGAAGCTGCCTCTCGTTTCCAGAAAGTTCTGCACAGTAATCATTCAGAGCTGAAGGGAATGGCTCGCTCAGGATTCTGGGTAACGCAGCACACACTGCATGCCAAATCCTACCATCACCTCATTCACAATATCGAGTCTGCGTCTGGCGCCGAGGACTCGGAGACGTATCGCTTCCTGGCACTCAGGATGTTTGAGGAGCATGGCAGGAGCACACATCCTTTCCCCAAGTTTATGAAGGATGGTGAGATCCCTCGCTACTGCCTGAACAAATCCGGCCTGAACTCGGTGAAGAAGATCCTCTTGTGTGTGAGCGAGAACTTCCCAGAAATGACTTTTTGCCCCATTTTGCCGGCTCTGGTGTCTCTGCTGCTTCACTACAGTGAGGACGAGGCTCAGTGTTTCCACAGCATCTGCTCACTGGTGAGGTACACAGATCCACAAAAGCGTTACATCGATCAGAACTTTGTTACCACCCACGCGTCCTGCATGACCTTCGGTGACTTAGCCAACAAGTACTGCAGAGGAATCCGTAAGCTAATCGCCAGCTCCCATCAGAACCTCTTCGAGTTCTACTCCGACTGGATCATGTGGATTTTCGCCGACTTGCCTTTCAGCTACGCCGTCCGAGTGCTGGACGTCTACCTGGTCGAGGGCTACAAGGTTCTGTACCGTGTCGCTTTAGCACTGCTCAGCCTCTACAAGGTCTCGGTCAGCTCCCGAGTCGCCCATGTAGAAGATTTCAAACAGGACATGAAGAGTTTTGTGGAGAATGTGAGCCGTCACAGTAGCGTGGAGGCTCTGCTTCAGAGAGCTTTTAACATCCAGCTGCCTACACGCAAGGAGCTTAACTT
>NC_083463.1:32798139-32823139 GCF_030014155.1 Tachysurus vachellii | reverse complement strand
TGTGTGTCTGTGTCTGTGTGTGTGTGTGTGTGTGTGTGTGTGTCTGTGTCTGTGTGTGTGTGTATATGTGTGTGTGTGTGTCTGTGTGTGTGTGTCTGTGTGTGTGTGTCTGTGTGTGTGTGTCTGTGTGTGTGTGTATATGTGTGTGTGTGTGTGTGTGTCTGTGTGTGTGTGTGTGTGTGTCTGTGTCTGTGTGTGTGTCTGTGTGTGTGTGTCTGTGTGTGTGTATATGTGTGTGTGTGTGTGTCTGTGTCTGTGTGTGTGTGTGTGTCTGTGTCTGTGTGTGTGTGTGTCTGTGTGTGTGTATATGTGTGTCTGTGTCTGTTTGTGTGTGTGTCTGTGTGTGTGTGTGTCTGTGTGTGTGTGTGTGTGTGTGTGTGTGTGTGTGTGTGTGTGTGTGAAATTAAATTTCACTTTAAACTCAATTCAAACTCATTTCAGTGTCTCCATAGAAATTACACACATTAAAGGGACAGTTCACCCAAAAATAAAAGATCGTCATAATTTTCTCATCCTCATGTTTTAAACCTGTATTAATATTTTTTCTGATGAACAGAAGATATTTTAATAAATGATGATAAACACACAGCTGATTGTAACCACTGACTTCCTTAGTAGGAAAAACAAATACGATGGAATTCAGTGGGTACCATCAACTGTGTGCTTACCATCATTTATCAAAATATCTTCTCTCTATCCGGATGGCGCCATTTACGTCCATAGGTTTTTGAATGATGACAGACCAGAATGAAAACAAGCCGAAATGAAATATTAGTAACGAGGCTATTTTTAAAATGTAAGGAGTAGAAGTAAAAAGTCTGCTAAAAAATAATCACTCCATTAAAGTATAGATACGCAAAATTTCTACTTAAGTAAAGTAACGAAGTGTTTGTACATCGTTACAGCTCTGATTATCAATACACAATTATCAGACTGTATCTGACTGTAGAAAGGACATTATTCATAATAACACTTAAATGTTACATTTTTAAAATATAAAAAAATATATTTTTAAATTAATTTTAAACTTTAATTGTATGTAATCATTTATTTATTTTTATTCTTATTTATTCCTCTTTTTATTACATATATTTATATCTTTTTTCTCTCTCTTCTGTTTCTATACTTTAGAAATAAAATAACTTGTATTTGAAAAGTTTACTCCTTGGATGGTGGCCGGCTGAAGATTTTGCACCACTCTTTTAGCTGATTCTGCTACTCTTTCCTGTAGTGATCTTAGATCATTAGTACCAGTGTAAATAATGATGTGGCTTTGCTCATTGGAGATGGTTTAGTGATGAGCTCAAGTGTGTTACTGGTCCTGGGACACAGCAGTTTAGTAACTCTTTTGTCCAGGGAAAAGTTTTTCTTTTCGGTGTATTGTGTGTGTTGGAGATTTTGTGGGATGTTTTTCAGTGGCAGTAGATGAGTGATGAGTGTTCTCTCATCAGAATTAGGTGTTTCTCTCTGTGGTCTTGGTGGCTCTTTCTGGGAAGTAGGTGGCTCTGTTTGGGGTTTTGATGGTTCTCTCAGGGGTCTTTGGTGGTTCTTTTTGGGTGTTTGGTGATTGTGGTTGGGGGTTTGATGGTTCTGGATGTTTGCTTAGGAGCTCAGCATGAGGGGATAGGTTGGGTGGCTGCTGACTGTTTTTGAGTTCCTCTAGTTGTTCTCTCAGGGTGTTTATTGTCTGATCCCAGAGGCAGAGTTCTTCTCTTTCTGTATTAAGCTCAATTCTCAGAGTGTCTCTGTGTTCTTGTATATTTTTAAATTCTGTTTTCAGTTCCAGCATTGCAGTGTTGAGCTCAGTTTATATAAGGCTCAGCTGATCTTTTAGACACTGGTAAGGCTTGTGAGATGAAGATTGGTGAGTTCCATCTCTTTGAGTTCTATCAACTCTACCTCTTTTAGAGAAAGGTTCTCTTTGAATATGTGTAGGGACCTTCAGAAATGTGCTTTGTTTTCAATGTTGTATAATGTCAATTTATTTGTTTTATTCCAAAATGTAATATTACATGCAGCATTGTTTTATTGTTCAGATATGGGTTTGTTTTATATCCAGTGAATTAACGTGTTAAATGTGAGTGTATTATTTTTGGCCAATGACTGTTGAGTTAAAGGTTAAAGGTCATGTAACAACGAGAGTTACAATGTGGAAGAGAGGGGAGGAGCAACACACCTGGCGAGAAGAGACCGCATGCAGGCTGTGTGTGCTAAAACAGCAGAGGTTAACATCTTTGGAGACTGAAATGTTAAGGCCCAAAGTGTTATGAAACTGTATTCGTTTTATCTTGTTTGAGTTTCTCAAAGTTTAACTTTATTTCATTTCACCACCTGTTTATAAGACATTATCTCCGCCATTGCGTGTAATGAAGGCCTAGCGGTTATAACATAAACAATGTGTGTGGACAGTGACAGCAGACAGGATCTAGTTGGACCTGGGACTTTTTGTTTTGCGACTGGATGTGTTGTGTTGCTGCTGCTGTAAAGATCACGTGTTTACACTGTGCTTGGAATGGCCTGACTCATCACGCAATGGAATTGATCAGATGGATGAAAGTGAATCTATTTTCCAAGTTTGCGCTTAAAGGTGCGGTCTCCGTTGTTCGAAAGCCAATGTTGACATATTAAATCACCAAAACAAACATGCCCCTAACCCAAATGGGTCCCACCCCTGTATTGATAGCTCCGCCCACACATACATACGTAACCCAGACAACTAATGTAAAGAAACGTGTCTTTATCATAGCTGAAGGGAAGAACAATACGATTGTAGATAAACAAACAAGCAAAAATGACACACAAGCATAATCATGTAAAGGACAAAGACATATATTAGTTCTGTGTAACAAAACAAAACCAACGTTACTCACCTATCGAGAAGGAAAAAAGCGCCTCGGCGTCTTAAGTAAAGTTGGTCACATATTCACAGATTGGAGTTTCCCGAGTCAATAACTCCTGAGTCAATAACTCCTGAGTCAATAACTCCTGAGTCAATAACTCCTGAGTCAATAACGCCTCAATGAGTAATACTACGGTAATACAAATGTGTGTTTGTAGTACTGTGTGTTGTACCATGAGGTTTAGCTCCGTTTCACACAGAAGACCTTCAGTTCTCTCCAGCGCTGGAAAGCTGATCCTATATTAACACGTCCTACTTCTTACCTTATCGTAAGTCTTTCTTCTCTTTCTTTCTTTGTTTTTATCCTCCATGTCAATGTTAAAACCGCTTTCTGCTAATGTCACACATGTGCACTGAACACTCTCTCCGCCCATATTGACAAGACCCGCCCCTTTCTGCTAATGTCAGACATGCACACTGAACACTCTCTCCGCCCACTCTCTCTCTCAGAAAGGGGCTTAACTTAACCTGCTTTCTCGGGTTTAACTTATCCCCCTTTCTGAAACAGAAAACCCAGAGTTTCCCTCATTTCAGGGTTAACATACTCAGAGTTTTCACTTAACCTCCTTTCCGAAACAAGCCCCAGGACTCAGGGTCTTATAACACCCATTTTCAAAAGTGGTGATAAATTTGACCCTAATAATTACAGAGGCATCTGTGTCAACAGTAACCTGGGGAAGGTTTTATGCAGCATCATTAATTTGAGACTTATAGACTTCCTTATAAAACAAAGTGTCTTAAGTAAAAGTCACATTGGATTCATTCCAGTGATCATATTTACACCCTACACACCCTAATGGACCCCCATCTTAACCAAAACAAGAACAAAATATTTGCATGTTTCATAGATTTCCAAAAGGCTTTTGATTCTATTTGGCACAAAGGTTTATTCTATAAAATTCTTGAAAGTGGTGTAGGGGGTAAAACTATGACATCATCAAATCCATGTACACAAACAACAAGTGCAGAATTAAAATCGGCAAGAAAACAATTCTTCCCTCAGGAGCGTGGAGTGAGACTGGGCCGCTGCCCAACATGTCCAAAGTGTTTAATATATATAAATGACTTGGCCTCCATATTAAATGGCTCAGCAGCACCCAGTTCTTAAAATCTCAATTCTATTCTGGCTCAAACTATACGAATCAATAATTGAACCTATGGTATGGTAGAGAGGTCTGGGGGCCACAAACCCCCAAAAGAGAATATATTTTTTTCATTTTCAAAGTAATGTTTATTACATTTGCTCAAGATAATTGTAGAGCTGTGTGCATTGCCGAGTTATGCCGAGTTATGCCAGGAGAATCCTAGAAAGAAGGCTTCAGGTGGTCGCATACTCCGGTGAAACTCCGTGCCCCTCCAGTTAGAGGTTCAATCCTCTTCCACGCAGAAATTTTCCTTATGGGAGATTTTATGGATCCCTGAGCTCCCCGAACGATGCCACTTTTTGACTAGAATCTCCTGAAGGAGGGCAAGAAGCCGGAGAGGGTTGAGGAGGAAGACAAGGAGATGCGAGCTCGTCTCCTCAGAGACGAGCCGGATGACGAGGAGGACAACGCCATTCTGTCTGCGGCTGCGGTGTCCAGTGTACAAAGTGGTGAACTGCTGTCGAATGTGGTGGATGGCGACTTGGTAGAGGTTTGTAAACGTGCGGCCACTATACAGATGATTATATTTGCGTAATATTTCTATAATGCATGCATGCATACACAAACACATGCACAGACAGGAAGAAAAACAACTGGGGATGTTCAGTTAAAAGAAAATAATCAGTATCAGTGTGTAGCAGTAAACTCCATTTCATCACACCACCCTAACATAAGTAAAGCACACCAAACATCTCTGATTCATTATAAACATTTGCTGAAAAAGTAAGTGGAAGAAGCAGATTAAGATCAAACCAGCAGAAGTTTACACTTCTGTTGTAGGTCAATGTAGATGATTTGTGTGCAAAAAGAAAGACTAAAAATAAATACAATAATTAAATAAGAGCACAGTCTAAACAGAACAACCAGGACATCATCTGAACACAGAGGACTAACTTGGAAATATCAAACTATAAAATAAATCTTTTATCTACTTTTCTAGTTGATTTTTAAATCCATTTATACAATTATTATTATTATTATTATTATTATTATTATTATTATTATTATTATTATTATTATTATAAATGCTGTGTTCAGAAAGTGTCACTGTCCAGTGTGATGAAATGAAGTGACGAAATCCATTAGTTTCACAGCAAACAGTGAAGTTTTATTAAAGATCTTTCTTAAGATTATTTTGCAAAAAAGAGAAAAAAAGAGGCTGCACAAAGTGATATATTTTTATGCTGCATTGATACATTTCTAACAGGAAAGTCACTGATTCGAACAGACACACACACAAACCACAAGAAGGCACTAGCCTAGCTTCCTCACTAGAACTGATATGTTATTGTCAGTGATCCAGATGAAATTAAGACGAATGTAAAAATAAAACCAATAACATGTCGACTTCCTTTACAGTTCTCTGTAACGTGCGCTGGCTGAGTGTGAAAGAAGACAAAATTGTACAGCACTTTGGTCAGTTCTATGGCTGTTTTAAATGTGCTATATAAATAAAGTGAACTTGAATGTGTGTGTGTGTGGGGGGGGGGGTCACGGTGGCTTAGTGGTTAGCACGCTTGTCTCACACCTCCAGGGTCGGGGTTCAATTCCCACCTCCACCTTGTGTGTGTGGAGTTTGCATGTTCTCCCCGTGCCTCGGGGGTTTCCTCCGGGTACTCCGGTTTCCTCCCCCGGTCCAAAGACATGCATGGTAGGTTGATTGGCATCTCTGGAAAATTGTCTGTAGTGTGTGATTGTGTGAGTGAATGAGTGTGTGTGTGTGTGCCGTGCGATGGGTTGGCACTCCGTCCAGGGTGTATCCTGCCTTGATGCCCGATGACGCCTGAGATAGGCACAGGCTCCCCGTGACCCGAGGTAGTTCGGATAAGTGGTAGAAGATGAGTGAGTGAGTGATAAGTGGTAGAAAATTAATGAATGAATGAACTTGAACTTTAAAGGTGCGGTCTCCGACAAGACACGCCCCTTTCTGCTCATTGGCTACACGTTAGTTTTGTTTTTGTTTTGTTTGTCGTCCCGTTGTCGTTTTGTTGTCATTTCTCAAACAACGGAGACCCCACCTTTAAATAAAAGGCTAAAATTACTAGAATTAAAGAAATTGATGTTTTTTATATACAGAATTTTCTTTGTTTTTTGCTCCAAAAAATGTAAACAGCTTCATTTGTTTATGTTCTTTAAAGTCTAATCCTGGAAACACATTAAAAGGTATCTTCTTATTGTACAGTTTAGTGAGCTCTATATTCAGGTGGTGAATGTTGGGGCGTCTGAGATTAAAGCTCTCCTGCTTAGTGATGTAGGCCCTCACTGTGAATTTACCAGGATCCGTTCTATTCCTGCAACAGTAAGCGCTCCAAAAATGACTGGGAATGTTAATTCCTTCTTGATACTCTTTTCCCTCTCTTTTTATGGGTATCCAGTCCTCCCCTGGGACGACGCCGGTCACAATATGCACCTTGTCGAGTTTGCACATCTGATATATTTCTGTAATCATCGATTTCTCCACTTCCGCAGCCCATTTTTGGTTGCTGCCCGATGTTTGTGGAGCTGCGTTAGTTAAAGTGAAGGTGGAATCTGTTTGATCCTGATCGGCAGCAAACTGGCATGGAAACACGTGACCTTTAGTATACCCTGTACCTATATAATCAGAGTACACGGCCTGGTTAAATATCATTCCTGCGTCTCTCGGTGAATCAATCATCTCTTTCGATCCTTCAGTATCATCCAGCTGTTATGGAGTAATGAAATGAACACAAAGATGTTAATCAGCTCACTAAACACAAATACAACAATATTAAATACATATATTGATAAATACAACTATAATAAACCAGTGAGACACATTTAACTATAGTATTTACTTGCTGCTCTCTGTGTTCACTGTGTTTTACTGCACTAACAGTGTCTAGTCTTTAGTTCATTACTTAAATATTACACATGTTAATGATTCAGTAATGAAATAAACACACGGACTGACCTGAGGTTCAAATTTCCACTGTTTTGTGTGGGTAGTCTTAACTTTCCCATCAGAGAATGTGTAGGCCGAGTAAACAGGGATCCTCCTCACAGTGTCGTACACAGTGGCAAACATGAGTTTGTCTTGCCAGCGCTGGCAAATCATCTTATACTGACATCCAGGGAAGATAGTGGGGATGATGATGTCACCTGCATTGTCCGGGCTCTGGATGAAGAACTCAGGACAGGATTGTTTAAAAGAATTAACAACCTCCGTCAGGGTCAGTGGGTAGAGAGAGGAGAGCAGGAGCACCAGAGCGAGGAGCTTCATCCTGACACAGAATGGAGGAGTGTGTGATGGCAGGAGAGCAGAAATCTACATGGGACAAAATAACAGAAGAGTTCTCAGATACAGATTCAGTGCTTAAACAAACAAACATCTATCTATCTATCTATCTATCTATCTATCTATCTATCTATCTATCTATCTATCTATCTATCTATCCATCTATCTATCTATCTATCTATCTATCTATCTATCTATCTATCTATCTATCTATCTATCTCACTCACTCACTCACTCACTCATTTTCTACCGCTTATCTGAACTATCTCGGGTCACGGGGAGCCTGTGCCTATCTCAGGCATCATCGGGCATCAAGGCAGGATACACCCTGGACGGAGTGCCAACCCATCGCAGGGCACACACACACACACACACACACACAAACACTCTCATTCACTCACACAATCACACACTACGGACAATTTTCCAGAGATGCCAATCAATCTACCATGCATGTCTTTGGACCGGGGGAGGAAACCGGAGTACCCGGAGGAAACCCCCGAGGCACGGGGAGAACATGTAAACTCCACACACACAAGGTGGAGGCGGGAATCGAACCCCCAACCCTGGAGGTGTGAGGCGAACATGATAACCACTAAGACACCGTGCCCCCCTATCTATCTATCTATTAAAGGTTATATCAACTAACTAATTGACTTTCATCCATCACTAATCACTGCTGATGGAATGTTAACTAGTCGTTGTTCTGTTAATCAGACTCGGCCTGGAATCCATAAAATGTATGAGCACTTCATACTTACTGATTTAATCGTACAGATCACACAGTGATTTTAACAAATTAACTCATTACATACTGTAGTGAACTCCTACAAATATACAGTCAATACAGAGCTGTGAGAGAGAGGGAGAGGGTCATCCTGACTGACTGTAAACTGCTCCAAAGCTTTAGTCTCAAGACTGACTAAGGTAATGGAGCAGATCATTCACCAGGACCAGACGTACTATGAGCCTGATGGGTCCATATTTGACAATGTGTATATAATTTGTGACATTTTGGACGTCTCCAGACTATTGGGCTTAAAGACTGGTCTGATTTTTGTAGCTCAGGAAAAGGCATTGGACCAGATTGAGCATGAATATTTTTATAGCAGATATTTTACAGCAAACATCTCCATTAGGTATTGTTGAAAACGGTATGTTTTATATAGCTATAGTGCGTAATAACTGTTTCCACCCTAAAGGTCAGATACTTTATGAGGGGCCGTGAGACTCTGAATCAAATCCACCATGTGAGATCCTTCAATAGTTTTACCATTAAAATTAAATTCACCATTATTGTTCCACAGAATGTAAAATTTGATCCATAATGTACGAAGCATTTTTCTTGCTCCTTGCAGAAATGTCAGCAAGCACCTCTTGTACAATACCATCTTCAGGGTGTAGATTTACAGTCACTGTTGTCAGGGTGGGACGGAAGGGAGGACTCAACTGCAGGACAACGATGTAAATAATAAAAGTCTTTAATGAGCTTGACAAAGTAATCAGTCAAGGGGAAGGCAAACACTCAGCGTAAAGACCAGTCTCTCATCCAGTACAGAGGCAGGCAAAGAATACGGGGCAGGCAAAAACACAGAGTAAAAACCAATCCAGTAATCAGGTACACAGGCAGGCAGGGTAATACAGCGCAGGAACAAAAACAGAAACCAGAAACAAACAGAGTCAAACCAGGCAAGGAACCATGTGAAAGCAGCGTAATGTTGTTTTTTAAACAATAAAATGAGACGACACGCTGGCTCTGGAACTCACGTGCTTTTTCTTTTACTATCACACTTGAACACATTACAAGCAGCGTCCATATATAAGTGTGCAACCAGGGCCGGCCCTGCGCATAGCGTAGAATAGGCAATATATATATATTTTATTACCTGAGAAGTATTTTATTTATATATTTTATATATATTTTATTGCTTTAAGAAAGGCAAGGAAAGCAAGGTCTCCGTAATATAGTTTTTTTTTTTTTATATAGTTTGTGTGTGTTCCCAAAATATTTTCAAAATAAAGAAAAACAGGACAAAGCTGTGCAGTTTGTTTCTGTGTAAGTCTATGAACAAAATGATCGGAACACAATTGTCTGTGATTCCAGGGACACCAGGTGAAATCTTGCCTAGGGCAGCAAATTGGCCAGGGCCGGTCCTGTGTGCAACACCTAAAATGGCCGCCGGTGTGGACAGAGTGCCGCCAACCGTAGTTTCTTGGTAACTCTCCAGTATATTTGGTCGAGACAGATTCAGCTTAGCGTATTCTCGATCACTGAGTTTAACCAAGTTGAAACATTTTTGTAGGGCTGATATGTAGACCTTCTCATATGCGTTAAGATCAGTCCTTGACAATGACATGCGATTGCATCATCCATGTTGTTCAACATTTTTTCTTAGATTTCCATTTTCTTCTGTTATGTTTTTAAGTTTATCAAGTTTATCAATTTTTCCACAATCTTCATGCTAATTGTTCCAAAATGCAAACTGAATCCCTCCACATTACCGACCGCTAAAACACTCTCCTGTACGCTCGCTGCACTCACCACTAACACGCCATGCCAGCAAGTCAAACATTTTTATGCAGTTTTGTGCTCAAATCCACTACGCTACACCACCACTCTGCTCACACACACACACACACACACTTACACACACACGTATGAATACACAGTTAGTAGCTCACACAACAAAATTCGTTAATCGAAGATGTTAAACGGAATAAACTGCATTAAATGCCGAAAGTTGAGCGCCAACCTCTCTCATGCGTTCAACACGACACCCTCACACTTCCACAGAGAGAGAAGGAGATTTACTCACCACAAGTTGCTGGAACTTTATGTTGGAGTTCAGTAGAAGTTGTGAGATGATCACGAGATCTATGTACAGAGATATATAGAGGCTGATCTCCTCTCACACACCTCTGCGCTCACTTCCTCTGGATCATCTGACTTCCGGTATCGCCCTTCTACTGGTCTGTAAATACGCGAACATCTGGTATATCTCACATACAGTATATTGTAAGAAAAGAGAGATGAAGAAGTAAAAAATCACTAAAAAGATTCTTCACAAGAAAGTGGTACCTTCTCCAAAGTCAGAAGCAGACAAAATTTTGTCTCCCAATAATTAAAAAAATCAAAATTCATACTGAGCCGATGTCCTACTTGTTGTCCTCAGATACAGATAAAGACACTGATTCACTTCAGAGGTGGAAGCAACATGAGGCAAACTTTCCCTAGCATATTAATCTGGCCAAGAAATAACTCTCTATTCCTGCCAAAATTTCCCCATTAGGGAGGGTTTTTAGCGTGAGTGGGGGCATTGTAGCGTGAGTGGGGGCATGTCTCAAGCCTGACACAGGGGACAGACTTGTGTTCCTTGCTAAAAACCTGTAAAATGTTGCCTGGCACCTGTGTGATTTTATTTAGCATGTAAGTTGAACTTCTTCACAAAATTGTATTTCTTCAGGGATCTTTTTTCAGGTGACAACTATTTATTTTATAAAAAGTGATTTAAGTCTGCAGTTTGCACTTCCCTCATATTTTCCTATATTACTTCATTTTGCTCGAATAACCAGAAAATGTAAAGACTTGTGAAAGTTGTACTGATTATGTTTTTTTTTTTTTTTTAAATAACAAGAAAACTTGTTAGCGAAAGCAAGGTGGCACTTTGCACTTTTAGTCCGAATAAGAGGTTCATATGTTTGGTTATATTGTTTCTGTTCAAATAAAAAAAGTATCCTATAGTCTATAGTGTTTTATCCTTGACTGACAAAAGAGAACTGACCGAGACACTTTGCTGCAAGGAGTTGAGCTTCCCCAGCAGATCAGTTTGGCAAAGCATTCACTGCCAAACCCAAGAGGGCTTCCATCAGCACCCATGGAACATGGACATGCTGTTATTGAGTTCCAGGAGCCTGAAAATTTTAAGGGTGAGGCAGTAATTTGCCATCGCAAACATGCTAGAACTGAGACTGTGGTATCACATGCAGATGTAGCTGCACCTGGCACCAGCCTGACTCATGTGGCAGGTGAATCTTCTTTCTGGCCTGGTGTCAAGCATGATCCTGTGTGGTTTAACTGGCCTGGATATTAAAATCAACAGGGTCATCACCCATCAGCACCAGATATGTATATCTCTGAGTTATACATCCTTTCTGCCAGGTCATCACCCATCAGTGCCAGCACCTTCGTCTCAGGGTTCTTTATCATTTTGCCAGGTCCCCAGCCAACAGCTCCAGTCCCACAGTCCCAGAACTGTGAAAGGCAGAGCTTGTGGCAAGAGGGGAGCCACCAAAAAAAAGTGTCTGTCAAAAGAAGGCTACCACTACCAGTGTAAATTATGTGGTCAGTCAAAGAACAAACTTACTGGCCATACTCAAATTAAAGGTCAATGGTACTGTGCAGCATCTGGGAAGGCCATGGAACAGTGGAAAGGCTCTTTGTAATTCAATCAAAGAACATTTATTTAACTTCGAACACTTTTTATTTTTTTCTAGCAATTTATTCTAACATTCTTTATGTTATAACCTTTGTGAAAGTGAAAAGCTCTATAGTGATAGTATTTATATAATAATTATTGTAGGTATAATATAATAATTGCCATTAAATGTAATAGTAATAATAGTTGAATAAAAAAATATATTGTTATTATTAATACTTGTCTTGTAAATAAATTAAAACAGAACTTGTTTAAAAGGAATGCGTGTTGAAATAACGTGTATTAGTGAATAAAGTGTGTTGAAGAAATAAGCATAGTGTGTTAATCTTTCGCTTTTATGGAAGTGTACAAAGAATTTTATATTAATAAATTTAATTTTAATTAAAAATGTGTTCTTGTTAAAAAAAAACAGAATATTATCTTGCTTTTGGTAAAAGAAGGTGAAATAGAGTGAGTATTGAAGAAAACACTCCCCTGTCCTGCACTACAAACCCCCTCCTTTTTTTTTCCTCTTTTCCCCCTTTTTCCTTCTAAGACAAGACAAGTATTAATAATAATCAGTGGTGTCAAAAGTATTCACACCCATTACTCAGGTAGAAGTAAAGATACTAGGGTTTAAAAAGACTTCTGTAGAAGGTGAAGTATCAACTGAAGCGTTTTACTCAAGTAAAAGTGTAAAAGTTCTGGTTTCAAAACTACTTAAAGTATAAAAGTAAAATTAATGCAAGGAAAAAATACCATGAAGGACAAAAGCTTAGGCTGTGCTACAGGGGCCTGTTGTGCTCTGTGCTACAGGGGCCTGTTGTGCTCTGTGCTACAGGGGCCTGTTGTGCTCTGTGCTACAGGGGCCTGTTGTGCTCTGTGCTACAGGGGCCTGTTGTGCTCTGTGCTACAGGGGCCTGTTGTGCACTACCAAACCTCCTCAAACACATATTTCTAAAGGCCATAATGACTATAATGTTATATTAATATGATGAAACATTTGGGATGCACTAGGCTACCTGTTTCAGACACATACTGTATATGCCCATTAAAAAAGAACACATTTTAGTACAAATACATTAAAGAACCATATATGTGTACGACTGAGCTGTGTTTCATGGAGCAGAAGATCTGACGAGTTGGCTGTAAGTATTGTAATGGTGCAAAAAGTCAAACTTCAGAGGCACGTCATCAATAATCTTTATTAAAACAAACACATTGGTCTTAAACAACAACAGGGTAATCAACATCACTTAAGAACAGAACATGCAACAAAGAGTTTAAAAGTTCTTTGAGCCAATGCATGCTCTTCTTGGTCTGAAGATCAGCCCTGCAACACTAAACAGTCTTTCACAGGCTGCTGAGGCCGGGAGTGCCGTATTAAATTTAAGTGATAACTGGCACACGGCTGGGAAGGACTTCAGTACCTCTACTGTGTCTCCTGGGCACCACAGGTACACATCCAACTGCTGGGTCGTTTCAAGAGGGCTGGTCTTCTTCAAGGAGGAAAAGAAGTCCTCTTCCTCAGATGATTAGGAGACCTCACTGATGTGATTCTCAGCCTGACAGTCCAAGTGGTTTCTGATGTAGTCATGGCCTGTGGGATAAAAACATAAATCAGGACAATTTAGACCATATGACACTATTGTAATTGTGTATTGGATAGTGTGTGTGTGTGTGTGTGTGTGTGTGTGTCTGTGTGTGTGTCTGTCATTAAATTTCATTTTAAACTCAATCCAAACTCAATTCACTGCTTCCATAGAAATTACACACATTAAAGGGATAGTTCACCCAAAAATAAAAGATCCGTCATGTGCAGGACAAAAAATGAGGCCATGATCAGAAAGTTTGCTCTCTGGTCTAAATGCATTAATGAGAACAACACCGAAGCCTTTACGTCATTGCATGATATGTTGCTAACAAATGAACTCAGTCATACCAACATTGTTAAACGCGACATAATGAAACATCTATCTGAGCTGTCTGCACAATTACGCAGGTATTTTCCAGAAACAGAAAATGAAAACAACTGGATTCGCTATCCGTTCTCTGCCACCCCTACAAAAAGAAGGTGGGTTTTCAGCACTTACCAGCATAAAGAACAAATATCGACACAGACTCTGCATAGAGAATGATTTAAGACTAAAACTCCTATACAACCAAAAATCCCAGAGTTATGCAAGCCATTTCACGCACATCCATCTCATTAACCGGTGAGTCATTTAAAAAATATATATGATTTTGTGTTATGAAAGTTGTGTTTGTTCAAATAAATTATTTTATTAAGGTACATGTGTTTAAAACGCAGATCAAGACCACAACAGATCAAGACCACAATTATGAGAGTGAGAGTGAGGGGGAGGGGACACAGAATGATCGACTGTGTCCGAGGCACACGTGAAACTTTTAGACCCGAACCCGCTTGGTGCAAACCAATAGGGTGTCGGAATGGTATATGTTTATACTTCTCATTCAACCACAATCACATTCACTCTATCCTGATGGCACCATAAACCTATCAAGGTAAATGGTGACATCCGGATAGAGTGAATGTGATTATTATTATTATTATTATTATTATTATTATTATTATTATTATTATTATTATCGTTGTTGTTGTTGTTATTATTATTGTTTGTTTGTTGTTGTTATTATTATTGTAATTATTGTTGTTGTTGTTGTTGTTGTTATTATTATTATTATTATTATTATTATTATTATTATTATTATTATTATTATTATTAAATGTTGATATTTTTAAATGACACAAAAAATGAAAATTCCGTCACGGTGATGACGTCACGCCGTCGCTTAGTTACGGTTGTAAACACTTCCGGTTGCTGGGGAGAGTTCGATTTGTAAACTTTCACACTGCTTGCGGTTTGTTGTCATTCTGTTAGGAGTTTGTTGTGAGTTTGTTGTGAGTTTGTTGTGAGATTATTGTGAGATTATTTTGAGATTCTCTGATGGCAGCAACTGAAGCTCCGGAGGTTCTGAATCTCCAACTAGAAGCTGTTATTGGGTTCAACGGTAAGAGCTGATAGTAGAACTGTACTGTAGACACACACACACACACACACACACACACACACACACACACACACATATACACACATATACACACACACACACAAACACACACACGCACACACATACACACACACATATACACATACACACATACATACATACACACAAACACACACGCACACGCATACACACACACACACACACACACACACACACGCACACACACGCACATACACACACATACACACACACCTTCACTGATGTGTTTGTGAGGTTGAAGCTTCAGACAGACACCAGACACACCAGTAACCTGAGTTTAGGATCAAAACTGAAGCTTTTTAATATAAAAGGAAATCAGGGTGATTTTGTTTCCTCTTTCTTTTCCCAGGTCACGTGTTCTCTGGACTGCGAGTTCACCCCGACCAAGAGCACATCATCTATCCGCTCGGCTGCACGCTGATCATCAAGAACCTGCTGGACAAAAAGCAGAGCTTCCTCCATGGACACACCAACAACGTCTCCTGTGTGTCTGTGTCCAGGAGCGGGACATACCTGGCGTCAGGACAGGTCACCTTCATGGGCTTTAAGGTGAACATCAGACCCTGGAGAAATCCAGACAGGAGTGCAGATTCATTGATGTGTTTTATGTTGTTGTGTAATAATCAATATTCCTGATTAACCCACCATTTTCTTTTTAATGGCACTTTTTGCCAATCAAATGTTTGTAAATCAGGTGATGTTTTAAATTGTTTTATATAAAGCTGCTAATAAAGCTGATATAAAAAAAGAAATGTATAATAACAGGGGTCACGGCGGCTTAGTGGTTAGCACGTTCTCCTCACACCTCCAGGGTTGGGGGTTCGATTCCCACCTCCACCTTGTGTGTGTGGAGTTTACATGTTCTCCCCGTGCCTCGGGGTTTCCTCCGGGTACTCCGGTTTCCTCCCCGGTCCAAAGACATGCATGGTAGGTTGATTGGCATCTCTGGAAAATTGTCCCTAGTGTGTGATTGTGTGAGTGAATGAGAGTGTGTGTGTGTGTGTGTGTGTGTGTGTGTGTGTGTGCCCTGTGATGGGTTGGCACTCCGTCCAGGGTGTATCCTGCCTTGATGCCCGATGACACCTGAGATAGGCACAGGCTCCCCGTGACCCGAGGTAGTTCGGATAAGCGGTAGAAGATGAATGAATGAATAATAACACAGAACCTCAGAAGACACATCAGCATCGTCTCTTTTCTCTGTCACTGATACCATCATGACTAAAAATAAACTTAGTTTCTATTTCCTCATCGTGCTCTTGTGTAATCTGAATAACTCTATCCTCAGGCTGATGTAATAATCTGGGATTATGCTAAAAGAGACATTCACGCTCGACTCGTCCTCCACAAAGCCAAAGTGGAAGCGCTCGCTTTCTCTCCCAATGAGAAATACCTGGTGACTCTGGGAGGACAAGACGACGGCAGGTGAAAATCCATCGTGTACTGTGTCTGTGTGTCTGTCTGTGTGTGTGTGAGTGTGTGTGTGTGTGTGTGTGTGTGTGTGTGTGTGTGTATGTGTATGTGTGTGTGTATCTGTGTGTGTATGCGTGTGCGTGTGTTTCTCTGTGTGTGTGTGTGTGTTTGTCTGTCTGTGTCAGAGGTGTGTCTCAGTTACTCATGGGGGTGGAGTTAAACAGGGTTAGGGTTAATCCTAATCTAAAACCAAAAACTCAAATACACACAAATTTTGTCACATAAATCCTGGATCTGGATGTATGTCACCGTCTCTGGATACAACCCACAGTGTGCGAGTCCTGTGTAGTGTGTAGTGTGTAGTGTGTAGTGTGTGTATTGTAGTCTGTCATTGCCTCCAACAGTGAGACACAATCACTTGTTAAATAAAAGTTTTGTTTTTTTATGTGTGTTCAGTATTGTGGTGTGGAACGTGCAGACGAAGGAGGCGATCTGCGGGAGTCCGGCGTCGGCCCACAGCGCAGGTCACTGTCTCAGCATCAACTACTGCAACCTCAGTGATGACGTCTTCATCTCAGCAGGACAGTAAGAGCCACAGATCAAAAAAACACCTGAACAACAAAACGTAGTCCATCGGCTGAGACGTGCTTGTATATCAGGGGTGTGGTCAGTTAGGGGTGTGGCCAAAAGTCTGAAAGTGGAGCTTGTATGTTTATTCGGTTGATTAATGTGGAGGTCCTACAGGTCCATGAGATGTTAGTTACATTAACATCACGGCTCCAGGGTAAAAACACCAGCAGTGACTCTGAACAGGTCCTGAACAGGTGATCGAGTCACTTTGCTATTGTTCTTATTTCTGACTCTTTCCATTTCTTTACACCTCAGTAAATTTGTCACTTTAGACAGTCGCCATCATGTGTTTGTGATCAGAACCGATTTCATTCTGCCAGATGTTAAACAGCTGCTCTGTAGAAGTGTCATTTAGTGACGTAAACCGTGTGTCTGACTTGCAGTGGTACGCTTCGTGTGTGGGAGCTCGACCTCCCCAACAGGAAGATCCGCCCCACCGAGTGTCAAACGGGGCAGTTAAAGAGGATAATCAAGTGCATCGAGGTGAGAGGAGTTTTATTACGACATGATTATAAAATAATTTATTGAAATAGTTCCTTAGCTGTGTTCTAATTGATGGAGGTCCAGCTCCTGGATGAGTTCTAGTGCTTGTGCTGTTACTATAGCAACAATAACAACAATTTGTTTCTCTAACAGTAAACTAACCTTCTCCTGACCAATCACAGCGAATATTTTGTTTGTGTGTAGATTGTAGAGGACGACTCTTTCTTTTACTGCGGCACTACAAGTGGAGACGTGCTCAGAGTAAACCTGAAGAGTCGCCTGCTGAACAGCTTTGGACCTCAAAAACACCGATTCAGCAAAGTGAGCGGGAAGAAAAGTCTTTTACAATGTGATGAATTCATTTCAGTCATTTATATGTTGCTTTGTGTGTGTGTGTGTGTGTGTGTGTGTGTGTGTGTGTGTGTGTGTGTGTGTGTGTGTAGGGTGTAAATGCTATGAAGATGTTGAAGACTGGAGATTTGTTGGTGGGATCAGGAGACGGGACGTTCAGCCTCTGTTCCAGCACAAACTTTAAAACCCTCAAGTGAGACACTTACAGTAGAGATTGAGACAGTAGGACAGTAAGACAGTGGTGCAGAGAGTGAGACAGTAGGACAGTAAGACAGTGGTGCAGAGAGTGAGACAGTAGGACAGTAAGACAGTGGTGCAGAGAGTGAGACAGTAGGACAGTAAGACAGTGGTGCAGAGAGTGAGACAGAAGGACAGGAAGACAGTGGTGCAGAGAGTGAGACAGAAGGACAATAAGACAGTGGTGCAGAGAGTGAGACAGAAGGACAGTAAGACAGTGGTGCAGAGAGTGAGACAGAAGGACAGTAAGACAGTGGTGCAGAGAGTGAGACAGAAGGACAGTAAGACAGTGGTGCAGAGTGAGACTGAGAGATTATGACAGTAGGAATATAAGACAATTAGAATGTATGACACTAAGACAGTGAGACAGACGGATTTTAATACACTTTATTATTAATCATTTAGTATAATAATAGTAATATTTGCCGTGTGTGTGTGTGTGTGTGTGTGTGTGTGTGTGTGCACGCAGGAGTGTGACTCTGGAGGGTGGCGTGACGTCCGTGGCTCTGCGTGGTGAAGGACAGCAGGTGTTTGTGGGCACTGAGGCGTCTCAGATTTACAGGTTTGGTTACACCGACTTCACCCCGGAGCTCATCACCTCCAGCCACTGCAGTGCTGTTTGGGACGCAGCCTTTCCAGAGTAAGACTCTGAGATTTACCTGCAGTTCTCACCCCCACCACTAGTTCTTACTGTTTCACCATTCTGCTTCATCTCTCTCTCTCAGAGGAACGTCGGAGCTCTTTGCCTCTTGTTCTCAGGATGATATCCGTGTTTGGAACACAGAGTCCAGTAAAGAGCTTTTACGAATCCGAGTCCCGAACATGACGTGTAACGCAATCGGCTTCATGCGTGACGGCCGGAGCATCTACAGTGGTGAGAAACTAAATAAAAATAAAAACTGGATAAAAATGTGTGCTAGAGTGTTAAATAATAATACATTTTGTTGTTTAATGTTGAACGGTGCAGCTTGGAACGATGGGAAAATCCGTCTGTTCACTCCCGAGAGCGGCCGCCTGATGTTGATGATCCCCGACGCTCACAGTATGGGCGTGACGGCATTAAGGAGCACCAGCGACTGTAAGCGCCTTGTTAGCGGAGGAGGAGAGGGACAGGTGTGCTTCATTAAACTGTTGTTCCTCATCTACTGCTGTAGAAAGGCTTTAGTGTTTAGTGTTTAGTGTTTAGTGTTTAGTGTTTAGTGTTTAGTGTTTAGTGTTTAGTGTGACACGGAGTTGTGCTGTATGTATTGTATGTGATGTATCAGGCTGTGATAGTTTACTGCATGTTGGTGGTGTAGGTGCGAGTCTGGGAGATCCTGCAAGACACACACAAACTCATCGCCAGCATGAAGGAGCACAAAGCTTCAGTGAATGCGGTCAAGATTAAAAGTAATGATAAGGAGTGTGTGACAGCCAGTTCAGATGGGACCTGCATCATCTGGGACCTGGTGTGAGTGAAGATCCTCCAGCTATGTGCAGAATGTAGACCATTTATACTGTCTCACATTTCTCTCTCTCTCTCACATCTCTCTCTCTCACATCTCTCTCTCTCACATCTCTCTCTCTCACATCTCTCTCTCTCTCTCACACACATCTCTCTCTCTCACATCTCTCTCTCTCTCTCACATCTCTCTCTCTCTCACACACATCTCTCTCTCTCTCACACACACCTCTCTCTCTCTCTCTCTCTCTCTCTCTCTCTCTCTCTCTCACACATCTCTCTCTCTCACACACACACATCTCTCTCTCTCTCTCTCTCTCTCTCTCTCTCTCTCTCTATCTCTCTCTCTCTCACACACATCTCTCTCTCTCTATCTATCTATCTATCTATCTATCTATCTATCTATTTCTCTCTCTCACACACACCTCTCTCTCTATCTCTCTCTCTCTCACACACACACACACACACACACATCTCTCTCTCTATCTATCTATCTACCTATCTATCTATCTATCTATCTATCTATCTATTTCTCTCTCTCTCAAACACACACCTCTCTCTCTCTCTATCTCTCTCTCTCACACACACCTCTCTCTCTATCTCTCTCTCTCTCTCTCACACACACACACACACACCTCTCTCTCTCTCTCTCTCTCTCTCTCTCTCTCTTTCTCTCTCTCTCTCTCTCACACACATCTCTCTCTCTCTCTCTCTCTCTCTCTCTCTCTCTCTCTCTCCCTCTCTGTCTCTTTCTCCAGGCGCTTTGTGAGGAATCAGATGGTTTTAGCGAACACACTGTTCAAAAGCGTTTGTTATCATCCTGAAGAATATCAGATCATCACCAGTGGAACAGACAGGAAGGTACGACCCTGAGAGCATGTGTGAGAGAAAGAGAGAGAGAGAGAGAGAGAGAGAGAGATGAGCAGGAAGGATATAGTAGAATAGAATGGAAGAGGATGGAACACTGAAAGGCTTCTTTCCCTGCATTAACTTTTGACCTTTGTTCCTCTCAGATTGGCTACTGGGAGGTTTATGATGGAGCAGCTATTAGAGAGCTGGAGGGCTCACAGTCAGGGGCCATCAATGGCATGGACATCAGCTCTGAGGGAGGACTCTTCATCACTGGTGAGAGAGAGAGAGAGAGATCTCACATCACTGTGTTATTAATATCTATAATAACTATGTTAATTACAATAATACAATAATAACTATGTTAATTATTTCAGCTATAATAATAAAACTCATATAAACGTTTTTACCTCTCGGCGTCTTCACTAGGTGGTGATGAGAAGCTAGTGAAGGTGTGGCGTTATGCCGATGGTGATGTCACACATGTGGGCGTCGGCCACAGCGGCAGCATCAGCAGCGTGTGCTTGTGTCCCAACAATAGATTCATCATCACCACCAGCACAGACGGAGCCGTGCTCAGATGGAGATTCCCACGCTGCACATAAACCACATAAACCACACCCACAACACACACAAAACACTCAAACCACTCTCACAACACACACACACACAAACCACACCCACAACACACTCAAAAACCACACCCACAACACACTCAAACCACTCTCACAACACACACACAAACCACACCCACAACACACTCATACCACACCCACAACATACTCATACCACACCCACAACACACAAACCACATGTGGGATGTGGTAGCCTAGTGGTTAAGGGCTACCAATCGGAAGGTTGTGAGTTAGATCCCAGGTCCACCAAGCTGTTGGGCCCCTGAGTAAGGCCCTTAACCCTCAATTGCTCAGTTGTATAAAAAAGATGTTAGTGGCTCTGGATAAAGTCGTCTGCTAAATGCTGTAAATGTAAATGTAAACCCCACACACACACCTACAAACACTGAATTTATTAATGATATTCTGAAACATGCTGAGTTTAATATTTACTTTGCTGTTGTTATGATATTTAGTTTTTGTGAGTTCCTGTTGATTTTTTTTTTAGTTTTTTAATTTTCTTTTCCACTACAAAGTGTCTAATGACTCTTTCATTAAATTCAGAACATTCTGTCTGTTTATTTACACCTTAAACTATTTTCCAGGTTACACAAATATTACTTCAATAAAAAAAAGAAAGAAACTCACTCTCTGTCTCTCTCTCTCTGTCTCTCTCACTGTGTGTGTGTCTCTCTGTGTGTCTCTGTGTGTGTGTGTGTGTGTCTCTATCTCTCTCTTTCTGCGTCTCTCTTTCTCTCTGTCTCTCTCTCTCTCTCCTCTCGTCCTCTCTCTGTGTCTCTCTGTCTCTCTCTCTCCCTCTCTTGTTCTCTCTCTGTCTCTCTCTCTCTCTCTGTGTCTCTCTGTGTCTCTCTTTCTCTCTCTCTCCCTCTCTTGTTCACTCTCTGTCTCTCTCTCTCTGTGTGTGTGTGTCTCTCTCTCTCTGTCTCTCTCACTGTGTGTGTGTCTCTCTGTGTGTCTCTGTGTGTGTGTGTCTCTCTCTCTCTGTCTCTTCTCTCTCTGTGTCTCTCTGTGTCTCTCTCTCCCTCTCTTGTTCTCTCTCTCTCTCTCTCTCTCTCTCTCTCTCTGTGTGTCTCTCTGTCTCTGTCTCTCTTGGTTTCTCTCTCTCTGTCTCTCTCTTTCTCTCTCTCTGTGTCTCTCTGTCTCTGTCTCTCTCGGTTTCTCTCTCTGTCTCTCTCTGTCTCTCTCTGTGTCTCTCTGTCTCTGTCTCTCTCGGTTTCTCTCTCTCTGTCTCTCTCTTTCTCTCTCTCTCTCCGTGTCTCTCTGTCTCTGTCTCTCTGTCTCTGTCTCTCTTTCTCTATCTCTCTTTCTCTCTCTCTGTATATATGTGGAACAACATATTTTTTGTTTTATTTTTTCAAAATACCAATAAAACTGTAGTCATTATCAGTTGTTTCACACGTAATAACACGTTATTACACAAATCCCAACCTACAAAAAGTATTTTCCGGATATATATTGATATGTTGAGAGATAATTGCGCACGCGCAGTTGTTCACTGTCGCCACGCATTAATGCGCAGGCGCGCTGAGTTGACGCAGGCGCACTGGGTCTCTCGGGCAGTGACAGGTTTGCTGTTGTAGAGAACAGAAATTTAACACAAAGCGCCTGCATTAAATATTATATACAGATAAATATTTCACCCGGAAGTGTTTATTACTCGGTTTATTTACTCGGAGTTTAAAATACAGAAGGAAGTGAATCTAAAGCGCTGTGTTCAGAGGCTCCTGATTTTAGGGTGAGTGTTTGTTCTGTTCCCTCAGAGCTGCTGAAGAGACGCAGAGTTACTGATGTTCTCTTACATCTCTACACAACAATACACAACAATACACAACTCTACACAACAATACACATCTCTACACAACAATACACAACTCTACACAACAATACACATCTCTACACAACAATACACAACAATACACAACTCTACACAACAATACACAACAATACACAACAATACACAACTCTACACAACAATACACATCTCTACACAACAATACACAACAATACACAACAATACACATCTCTACACAACAATACACAACAATACACATCTCTACACAACAATACACAACTCTACACAACAATACACAACTCTACACAACAATACACAACTCTACACAACAATACACAACTCTACACAACAATACACAACAATCCACATCTCTACACAACAATACACTACTCTACACAACAATGGGATGTGTGAGGGATGTGTGTGTGTGAGGGATGTGTGTGTGTGAGGGATGTGTGTGTGTGAGGGATGTGTGTGTGTGTGTGTGTGTGAGGGATGTGTGGATGTGTGTGTGTGAGGGATGTGTGTGTGTGAGGGATGTGTGTGTGTGAGGGATGTGTGTGTGTGAGGGATGTGTGTGTGTGAGGGATGTGTGTGTGTGAGGGATGTGTGTGTGTGAGGGATGTGTGTGTGTGAGGGATGTGTGTGTGTGAGGGATGTGTGTGTGTGTGTGAGATGTGTGTGTGTGTGTGAGGGGTGTGTGTGTGTGAGGGGTGTGTGTGTGTGAGGGGTGTGTGTGTGTGTGTGAGGGGTGTGTGTGTGTGTGAGGGATGTGTGTGTGTGTGTGTGAGGGGTGTGTGTGTGTGAGGGATGTGTGTGTGTGTGTGTGTGAGGGATGTGTGTGTGTGTGTGAGGGATGTGTGTGTGAGGGATGTGTGTGTGTGAGTGTGTGAGGGATGTGTGTGTGTGAGGGGTGTGTGTGAGGGATGTGTGTGTGTGTGAGGGATGTGTGTGTGTGTGAGGGATGTGTGTGTGTGAGTGTGTGAGGGATGTGTGTGTGTGTGAGGGATGTGTGTGTGTGTGTGAGATGTGTGTGTGTGTGTGAGGGGTGTGTGTGTGTGAGGGGTGTGTGTGTGTGTGTGTGAGGGGTGTGTGTGTGTGTGAGGGATGTGTGTGTGTGTGTGTGAGGGATGTGTGTGTGTGTGAGGGATGTGTGTGTGAGGGATGTGTGTGTGTGAGTGTGTGAGGGATGTGTGTGTGTGAGGGGTGTGTGTGAGGGATGTGTGTGTGTGTGAGGGATGTGTGTGTGTGTGTGTGAGGGATGTGTGTGTGTGAGTGTGTGAGGGATGTGTGTGTGTGTGAGGGATGTGTGTGTGTGTGTGAGGGATGTGTGTGTGTGTGTGAGGGATGTGTGTGTGTGTGTGTGTGGGTTGTGTGTGTGTGTGTGTGTGTGATGTGTGTGTGTGTGTGTGAGGGATGTGTGTGTGTGTGTGTGAGGGATGTGTGTGTGTGTGTGTGAGGGATGTGTGTGTGTGTGTGTGAGGGATGTGTGTGTGTGTGAGGGATGTGTGTGTGTGTGTGTGAGGGATGTGTGTGTGTGTGTGAGGGATGTGTGTGTGAGGGATGTGTGTGTGTGTGTGTGAGGGATGTGTGTGTGTGTGTGTGTGTGTGAGGGATGTGTGTGTGTGTGTGTGTGAGGGGTGTGTGTGTGTGTGTGTGAGGGATGTGTGTGTGTGAGGGATGTGTGTGTGTGAGGGATGTGTGTGTGTGAGGGATGTGTGTGTGTGAGGGATGTGTGTGTGTGAGGGATGTGTGTGTGTGTGTGTGTGAGGGATGTGTGTGTGTGTGTGTGAGGGATGTGTGTGTGTGTGTGTGTGAGGGATGTGTGTGTGTGTGTGAGGGATGTGTGTGTGTGTGTGTGAGGGATGTGTGTGTGTGTGTGTGAGGGATGTGTGTGTGTGTGTGAGGGATGTGTGTGTGTGTTTGTGCGTGTGAGGGATGTGTGTGTGTGTTTGTGTGTGTGAGGGATGTGTGTGTGAGTGTGTGTGAGGGATGTGTGTGTGAGGGATGTGTGTGTGAGGGATGTGTGTGTGAGGGATGTGTGTGTGAGGGATGTGTGTGTGTGTGTGTGAGGGATGTGTGTGTGTGTGTGAGGGAAGAGTGTGTGTGTGTGTGTGTGTGTGTGTGTATCGACTCATCAGTTTTATTGTTTTTTTTTATTTTTTCTGTATTATAGTAGCTCCAGAAGCTGAAACTCTTCCAGCACGTGAG
This sequence comes from Tachysurus vachellii, assembly GCF_030014155.1. NCBI lineage: Eukaryota > Metazoa > Chordata > Actinopteri > Siluriformes > Bagridae > Tachysurus > Tachysurus vachellii. The sequence continues at coordinate 32,798,313 of NC_083463.1, read as the reverse complement.
CGACACGTCAGTGACGTGACTGTGAACCTCTGTCATGGAGGCCATCGCCAAGTATGACTTCAACGCCACTGCAGACGATGAGCTGAGCTTCAAACGTGGAGAGATACTGAAGGTGTGTGAGAGGGGGAGAGAGAGAGAGAAAGAAAGAGAGAGAGAGAGAGGGAGAGAGAGAGG
>NC_083463.1:32783139-32793139 GCF_030014155.1 Tachysurus vachellii | reverse complement strand
AGAAACACTGTGCACAGTGTCGCCCCCTGCTGGCAGAGTGCTTTCTCCCATCAAATACATTTAATCTCATGAAATAATCGATTGATTTGATTGTTAATGCTTTAGTGAGGATTATTAAACCCCTGACTAGTTCCTATTTACTGCTACAAAATACAATAGAGTAATAATTTGTGTTTATTTGATCCAAATTGAGAGATATTTAGGGGGAAAATCCTGATGTGACCTTGCAGTAATATTTACAGCAGTTCTCCCCGTTTCCTGATTTATTTATTTCTCCTAATTTATTTTTTAAAAAAAAAGATGTTTCTACATAAATAAAACAAAATCAAGACAAAAGTATTGATCGTAATTATTTACTATTTATTATTCAGGTGCATCTCAATACATTAGAATGTCGTATAAAAGTTTATTTATTTCAGTAATTCAACACAAATAGTGAAACTTGTGTATTATATAAAGTCAGTAAACACAGACTGCAGTCATTTTAAGTCTTTTGTTCTTTTAATTGTGATGATTTTGTCTCAGATGAACTGCAAGAAGAAACGAACGCTACAAAGTGCGCATGCGCAGATCAAGGCTGCCCCTTCATGTGGTTAGATGCCTTTTTTCAGGCAGTTTGTTGTGAAATTATTTGCATATACTCACAAACTGATAAATACATTTATTCGTAACAGCATTTGTTTATTTGACATTTGTTAGCTTGAACTTTTTTCCCGATTATTTCCTAAACAATTTGTTTTAATCAGGCGATTATTATAGTTACCTATCGTCACCCAGGGGTCCTCATTGTGCAGGGGAACACAATATAAACACTGCAATGAGTAAATAGAGTAAACAAAGTGAGTCATTTATAACGTTTTAGTCAAACTGTTATAAGCCTTTTATTACTATGTCACTATTGAGCCGTGTACTGAATCGTGAAGTGTTTTTATGTGTAACAGTGTGTGTGTGTGTGTGTGTAACAGTGTGAGGGAGGAACAGGGAGTGTGTGTGTGTAACAGTGTGTGTAACAGTGTGTGTGTGTAATAGTGTGAGGGAGGAACAGGGAGTGTGTGTAACAGTGTGTGGGAGGAATAGGGAGTGTGTGTGTAACAGTGTGTGTAACAGTGTGTGTGTGTAACAGTGTGTGGGAGGAACAGGGAGTGTGTGTGTAACAGTGTGTGTAACAATGTGTGTGTAACAGTGTGAGGGAGGAACAGGGAGTGTGTTAGTCATTTATTTATGTAAAGTGTGTAAAGTATCTCGTCTTAAAGGGAAACGTCAGCTGATTGTGAGGATGGAGCACACAGAGGACTGGAAGATTCAGGCTTTAAACACAGAAACACAGCAGATGCTGAAAACAGCACTGACAGGTACTGAGTATCATCTGAGTGACAGCTGACATGTAACTGTGTGTGTGTGTGTGACTGTGTGTGTAACTGTGTGTCCCTTATTGTGTTTGGTCTTTATGAGATGGGTTGATAGTAAAGTTGTTCATAACGTATGTCTATAATTGATAAACATTTATTTATTTGAAATATCTGTGTCTGTGTGTGTGGTGTCTGTGTCTGTGTCTGTGTGTGTGGTGTCTGTGTCTGTGTGTGTGGTGTCTGTGTCTGTGTGTGTGTGTGTGTGTGTGTGTGTGTGTGTGTGTGTGTGTGTGTTCATCTCCTCACAGACCCAGGCACAGTAGACTTGGTGAAGTTGTGTGATCTGATAGTGGACCAGGCGCTGAAGGACTCGTCCCTGTGCAGAGACGCAGGACATGTCTGCTGTACCTTAGTGCAGGTATGAACACAGTGTCCCAGTCTACAGCACTTAACAAACACTAAGATGTTAAAATGGGGGTGAAGCTGAGCAGGTGTGCTGTGGGCGGAGCTTCACCCCTGACCTGCAGCAGAGTATGGATGGAGACGTCATGTCTTAATGTCATGTTAAACTCACAAGCCTGCTGATGTGCCACTGAAATCTCTCCTGTTTCTTTTTAGATTTCATTCTTTTGTTTTTTGCTGATGGTGTAATTTGTGCTACAGGTTTTTTGCTTCCTGCTACATGCCTTTTCTTCCTCCTCCTTTTTTCTTCTTCTTCTTCTGATTATTCTGTACCGTGTGTACGGCAGGTGGAGGCTAAGTGTAGCAGCTCCAGTGTGTTCAGGAGTAATATGCTGACTCGGCTGCAGCAGGAGTTTATGAGGCGAGAGGAGACGCGGCAGCGATCGCTGCATGAGTGGGTGTGTGTCGTCTCTCTCCTCTGTAACATCTTTGACAATCTGAAGGTGTGTGTTCATGGACACAGTATGTAATCAGCTTAATTACTTCTGATGATGATGATGATGATGATGATGATAATCTTCCTAGACAAAACACAAATTTGCTAATTACTGCTGTAAAATTTAATTATTATTATTATGAAGAAATACATTAAAAAAATGACCTCACATCACAACTGTGTGTGTCTGTCTGTGTGTGTTTGTGTGTACGTGCGTGTCTGTGTGTGCGTGCGTGTCTGTGTGTGTGTGTCTGTGTGTGTTTGTGTGTGCGTGCGTGTCTGTGTGTGTGTGTGCATGTCTGTGAGTGCGTGTCTGTGTGTGTGCGTGTCTGTGTGTGTGTGCTTGTGTGTGTCTTGTGTGTGTGTCTTGTGTGTGTGCACTTGTGTGTGTGTGTCTGTGTGTGTGTTTGTGTGTGTCTTGTATGTCTTTGTGTGTGTGTGTCTTGTGTGTGTGTGTCTTGTGTGTGTGTGTGTGCACTTTGTGTGTGCACTTTGTGTGTGCACTTTGTGTGTGTGTCTTGTGTGTGTGTCTTGTGTGTGTGTGTGTGTGTGTGTGCAGGTAAATAACAGCCCCATGGCTGCTCTGGTGGATCCGGTGTATGACTGTTTGTTCAGATTGGCTCAGGCTGATGCTCTGGTTAATGAAGTGGAGGTGAGACATCACACACTTACTCCATGTTCACTGCATCTGCTCCCTTTTACACAGACACACAAAGACAACTACACACACACCATTTCTTTTATTTTTATTTAATATTTTATGCTCAGGTCCCATTTGCTGTTTATTTACTTTCTATTGAAAATCTCTTATGATATAATTTAAGCCACTTCTGCTTTTCTTGGAGCTGCTGAGTGTCTTAATCATTGTGTTGCTCGATTACACACTGCCTTGTTAATACCATGAGAACTAGGACCTGTGTGAGATGGAGGGGAGGAGAATGAACTTATCAGCACTTTCATGTAACATGTCTATTTGTGTGTGTGTGTGTGTGTGTGTGTGTGTGTGTGTGTGTGTGTGTGTAGGTGGACTGCTTGGCTTTGCAACTCCATCGTCTTGGTGAGCAGTTGGAGAAGCTGAACACCAGGCGGATGGATGAGCTCTTCTTCCTGCTTAGAGACGGTTTCCTCCTGCAGGACGATCTGAGCTCCATGAGCCGCCTACTGCTGCTGGAGCTGCTCGAGTGCCGTGCTGCCAGATGGAATCTGAGCAAAAACGCTCAGCGCTACTACTACTACAGCGAGGTGGTGGAGTGAGGAACACTGGGATTGTGTCACAGAGTGTGATCTAGCATCAGGAGTAGAAGATCAGACTGTGTAAGGAGGAAGATGAGCGAGGAGCTCCAGGGGTTCCTCCTGCTGTCTGGAGATGTGATGTACTGAGGTTGTGTGTGTGCATGTGTGTGTTCACAGGTGCAGGTGTGATTCATGTGCTTCAGGTGTGGAGGATTGAGATGATTGTTCCAGTGATGTGGATCTGCCAGGACAGACACATTAATCATCTTGTTCTAGTTGTTCTGAGATGAACAGTGTTTGCACTTCTCGCTGTTAGATGATGCTGATTCCGTTAAAACTGAGTAATAAAGTGTTTGTTCGTATTTGATCAAACTGTGATACGCTGATCATCACCAGCACTGACAAACCGATAAACGTCACTCACATCCGACGTCAAACTGATTTTTTTTTGATAAACAGTTTTGTATATTTGTACTGTTTAAAAATAAATACGCTCGTTTGTTATATGAGTGTTTATAGTGAAATTTATCTAAAATAAAAAGTGTTTGTTGGTCATTTGCTGATGTCTCTTTCCTTCACGTCCAGCGTGGAGCGACGAGGCTGAGTTACCTGGCGGATTAACATTATTTATAAAGATGACTAACTGCTTTGTGTCTCACATGAATAGATCTGTAGCTGTTATTATTGCTGGTGATGTGGTTTATGCGTTTTGAGTGACGATACTTGTAGCCAATAGAAGCACAGCTCCGAATTCTATCATCCAATCAGGAGGCGGGATTTGTCACGAAACGTAATGGCGGTAGTAGAACTAAAAATTAAAGAATATAACGAATGTTGTGAATTATTGGGTAGATTCACTTCAAAGAAATTTGCAGCTTATCGTGTTTTCATTAAATCAGTATTAAACTGAGTTAAAGTTTTTAGTTGCGATCTTTACGAAAGCTTAAAAAAGGTCAACAGTTTGTTTGTAATTCCACTTACGCACAGCAGAGGGCGCTGAACATACACCAAGTTCCCACTGTAATACACAGCTTTCATATCCTAACATCCCTTTATTCATGTGATCTGTGCCGGTGTTTACAGTGTGAGACATTACACAGACATTACACAGACATTACACAGACATTACAGGGACATTACACAGACATTACAGGGACATTACACAGACATTACAGGGACATTACACAGACATTACACAGACATTACACAGACATTACAGGGACATTACACAGACATTACACAGACATTACACAGACATTACAGGGACATTACACAGACATTACACAGACATTACACAGACATTACAGGGACATTACACAGACATTACACAGACATTACACAGACATTACAGGGACATTACACAGACATTACACAGACATTACAGGGACATTACAGGGACATTACACAGACATTACACAGACATTACACAGACATTACACAGACATTACACAGACATTACACAAAAAACATAGTTTATTAATTATACATTAATTATTAATGTATATGTATAAATGATAAATGTATAAAAGTCATTAAAACTACATCTGAATGTACACTCATAGCGCAAAGTAAATTGATATTTTTGTTTAAAATAAATAACACTTTAAATTATTATTATTAATAATTTTATATTATTACACTACCGGAAGTAGACGTCATTTCCCGCGACTGTTCGCGCTTGGTTTTTTTGTGGGGAATTTATTTCCCTACTCATTTTCCGGCATGTCCCGCCTTTTCTGTGTTTCAATTGGTCAAGTACGCACTCTATTTATAGAATATGCAATAGTCACCAATCAGATTACAGGAGGTGGGAATATTTCAGCCAATCGTAGAGCAGATATATCTCAATTTATTAGAATATAGGCGGGAAAAGAAGCGAGCCGTAAGAAAGAGAGAGACGCAGAGAGACAACAGCAATGGCGGACGAGAAGCCCAAGGTGAGGTGATTAAAAAACACACACAACATCGCGTGTGTCATTTTATCTATTATTATTATTTATTATTATACATTTATATAGTTGGAATTCATCGCTCATTCACCCTCGTGAACACAAAAATACAAAGAAATAATAATAATGTTACGAATGCTATATTGCTAAGAGGCTAACTAGCTAACGGGCCGGTTAGCATCCAAGCTAGCGTTAGCATCCAAGCTAGCGTTAGCATCCAGGTCCAATATATTTAAAGTTCTCTAAACCTTATTAATGTCAAGGTTTTGTGTTTTAAAGCTTGTTTAAAATAATACGACGTCTGTGTTTTTCTGTATTTAAGCGAGTGGATATTTATGATGTTTAAATGCTGTGAATGGATTAGCATTTAATTTATACAGTTTATACCTGAGTTACATTTCTGTGGTCTCATTTATTAAAGGGATTTATTCTTATTTTCAGAGTTTTACAAATAAAACCTTATTTATTAAGAAGGTTTGCAGTGTATTTCAGAATCTATAATAAACTTTATTAATCATTGAGTTGTTATTAACTGTGTGTATATTATGTTGTCTAATTGTGTTTATTTTGTGTATTATTATAAATGTGTTGTGTATTTTGTGTATATATTGTGTATCGTAGTCGTTTGTTATTTAAAATGGATGAATATTTTGTCTTGTATTGTGTATTGATTGTAACAGATGTTTTAGTTGAATGTGACTTATTTAAAGGATCTTTTTACTTCAGGTTTCGGTGTTTAAATTGATTTCCGCTTTATTTGTAGTAAAGTTTAGAAAGTTGTTCGTTCATTCATTCATTCATCTTCTACCGCTTATCCGAACTACCTCGGGTCACGGGGAGCCTGTGCCTATCTCAGGCGTCATCGGGCATCAAGGCAGGATACACCCTGGACGGAGTGCCAACCCATCACAGGGCACACACACACACTCTCATTCACTCACACACTCACACACTACGGACAATTTTCCAGAAATGCCGATCAACCTACCATGCATGTCTTTGGACCGGGGGAGGAAACCGGAGTACCCGGAGGAAACCCCCGAGGCACGGGGAGAACATGCAAACTCCACACACACAAGGTGGAGGTGGGAATCGAACCCCCAACCCTGGAGGTGTGAGGAGAACGTGCTAACCACTAAGACACCGTGACCCCAAGTTGTTTGTTGTAATAGTGAAATTCTTTTGGGTTTTAGTTGTTTGTCAAAATCTCACAGTGATGTTTCAGTAACCCTGTGACCTTGTTCTTCATCCCTCTCTCTTACTGTACCCTTCTTTAGGAAGGAGTGAAGACTGAAAATAACGAACACATCAACCTGAAGGTGGCGGGACAGGACGGCTCGGTGGTGCAGTTCAAAATCAAGAGGCATACGCCGCTCAGCAAACTGATGAAGGCCTACTGTGAACGACAGGTGAAAAAAACACATCGTCGTCAGCGTCTCTGTCATCCTCTTCCTCAGGAGTAAAATGGAGAGCACTGTGAAGATGGATGTCTGTAGTTTTAGACCTGATTTGTAGCAGAGTAACATGAGTGCTGCTTGGAGGAGACAATCCCATAACCCTCTACACATAGGTGTGTCAGGTTGTGCACAAAAGGGAGTGTTGTCTAGCAGAGATTCTACACCAATTCTGCATGCATCAAGAAGGAGATGGTGCTAAAATATTATAGTCTTTTTGCATGATCCTCAGAAGACAAATAAAACAGTTGAAGTTTGTCTTTCAAAAAGCTGTAGTGCTTTGTGTGTGTGGTCACATGACTTGTTGTTTTGAGGTTTAGTGTGCAAGCACATCAGACATGGTGAAACTGAGGAGTCCAGGAAGGATTGTGGGCGGAGCCTACTGTATTCTTCTTGACAGACTAGCCGCTGTTTTCATGGTGATGTAAATTCTGTAATGTTTTTGTGCAGGGACTCACAATGAGGCAGATCCGCTTCCGGTTTGATGGACAGCCCATTAACGAGACGGACACGCCTGCTCAGGTACAAACAGCACCGCCCATTACAAAAGCTCTACAATATTAAATATGTACACTGATGAAACCCAAGGTTGTGGTTCAAAAATTATAAACAGCAAACTGCTGCTGTATTAGTGGAGCAAAAAAACGTGTGCGAAGGTGCTGTCGTAGGGAGGGGAAAGAGGCGGAGCCTTAAAGCAGTGTGATAATCAGCAGATGTGGTATTTGAGACGAGGCCGATTTTACTGAAGTGCTTCTTTGCCTGCTTCTTACAGTTGGAAATGGAGGATGAGGACACGATCGATGTGTTTCAGCAGCAGACAGGAGGTGTGATTTGAAGCAGCGTCAGGTTCCAGTCCTCCATGTTTCCCTCCATTGAAGCCTCCATCATTCCCTCCATCGATCTCACAAGCTTGTGTTTGAACCATCACAGCAAAACCACAGACTGAATCATGGCTGCTCAGATCCTCACAGACAGTGTTTAATTTCTCTCTCTCTCTCTCTCTCTCTCTCTCTCTCTCACTTTAAGGCTGTTATATGGAATATTTTTCACCCTGTGTTCTGGCCCTTGTGGACCTTTTGACCAAAAAAAACAAGAAACCCTAGAACCATATTGATCAGGGTGTATGTTTAGTTTTGTTCTCTTTTTCTGTTATTGTTGTTTGTTGTTGTTTTTCTATTATGAATGACAGTCACAGCTAAAGTTTAGTTTTTGTTTTATTCACTTTACAGCTTTTATATCTTTTATAATTGTAGTAATTCTCTTTTTTGTACCCTATTGGTTTTATTCAGCCACATTTACAATGTGCTGTGTTCCGAAAGTAGAGTTTTTTGTGTCCAATAAAACAGTTGTATAAAATGAATTACAGCCTTATGTTTGACTTCCTGCACATCAGCTGTTGGTGTGTGAGTTGTTCTCTGTTATAAAGAATAATGTGTAGTATTGTGATGTGCTCCACAGCGCTGTTGAATTCGGATCGAATTCCGATCGGTCAGAAGATTTTGCTTTTTTCAAAGTGTTCAATTTCCATTTAAAATGAATAAGCTTCACATGACAAAATGTCGCCATGGTAATATCAAGTGTCCGCTACTTAGTGAATTGGCTAATACATGCATGGTAGGTTGATTGGCATCTCTAAATTGTCTGTAATGTGTGTGTGTGTGTGTGTGCCCTGCGATGGGTTGGCACTCCGTCCAGGGTGTATCCTGCCTTGATGCCCGATGACGCCTGAGTTAGGCACAGGCTCCCCGTCTTACATAATTAATTAATGTAAGATTAGGTCATTATTATGGACTGAAGAGCTGGACACTAGTAATTTTGAGACCTTATGTACCCTACATAATGCATAGTCTGTGTAAGTGCCATCATCTGGATGTAGGGATGTAGTGGTACTGACCTGGTCATTATAATGCACTACACAGGATGCACAATACATTATGTAACTCTATTCATTACATAGGGATGTAAACATGTACCCTATGATGGTAAGGGAGCTAAATTATCATGTGGATGTATTATTGTGCCCTATGTGGTGTGTATAAGCCATTCTATCTCCCTAAGTAGGGTTCTGCTGAATATATAGTACACAACATGAGGTGTAAAAGTTATTATAGGGAATGGATTTGTGTGTAAATGTAATAATAACGTAGTGCAGTTAGTGTGTGTGTTTAACAGAAGTGTACAGCCATTGTGTTTGCACGTGTTTAGGGACTGAGACCAGCCATTTCTAAACGTCCCCAGTTTACTTTAAACCTACTGGCTTCCTTCTTCCTCTGTCAACGGCTGTCATGACGTGAGCCGCATCTTGTTTCAGCCAATCAGAGCGATGATGTGAACCGCGTCGACCAATCAGATGTCACGAAGCGCATGATAAGGCGTGTCCTCAGTCCGAATGGAGCGGTTTGGACCTCAGACGCCTGTAGTGGTTTTTTTTTGTCAGACGCCGATGTCGGATTTTAATCGATATAAAATGAGACTGTGCGGGTGTTAGTGAGTCAGTGAGAGAACGGGATCGTTGTGCTGATTTCTAGCTTTGTCAGGAGGTGAGATTTAGTGTTAAAAGTCGTGTGAGATTTATAAAGGAAAAGAGAAAAGAAAATGACGACGACCACCACGTTTAAAGGCATGGACCCGGATGCTAAGAGCAGCTCCAGGTAAAGCATCATCATCATCATCATCATCACCACCACCATCATCATCATCTTCACCATCACCACCCACATCATCATCATCACCATCAGTCCGTTATACAGCTCATTAAGTCATTATCTCAGGTTCTGCACTGATGTCTATTGTTCCTCAAACCCACAACATCGTGGTGTAAAAACACCTTCACTTCGAATCCAGGCTCTAAAATCATCTCCTTCTGTCTGTGTGGCTTTGCTGCTGCTGGGACTTTATCTTCTCCATTGTTTCCTGAGGCAGTGCTGCATTGCTTTCACTCTCCTTCATCCATCCATCCATCCATCCTCCTCCTCCTCTTCCTCCTTTCTAACCAGCAGGTTCTTGTGCGTTTATCTTCTGATCTGAGTTCAGTATCATTTCTTCCTGTCTGGGTGAAAGCTGCAGCTGTACACAGGATGTGGTGTGTGTGCATGTGTGTGTGTGTGTGTGTGTGTG
>NC_083463.1:32763139-32775639 GCF_030014155.1 Tachysurus vachellii | reverse complement strand
AACCTGTTTTTCTTTTTTTAAATGTACTGGAATCAATTTTGCATTGAAATAAAATAGAGTAAATGTACACAGTGTTATATAATCAGATATAATCAGATATAATCAGATATAATCAGATATATTCAGTGTAAAACAGAGTCCCATCACTAACTTTGTAGAATATTATAAAGTAAAAGTTGATCAGAATTGTCTCTTTAACTGTAAACCTTCTCCTTTGTAATAATCTGTTTGTTTATGAGTTAAATACAGAACTAAATCCACTGTACAGTCCAGTCTGTGTACTTAATGATCTAAAGACCTTTACAGTGTAATATGGCAGTGTTCCTGTGACACTGTTTATGAAACCTTCTGGTCGCTCGGACGTCTCTGTTGATGAGTCTAGACTTGAGATTGTCTGAGGTTTTATTTACAATATGATGATGTGAGTATCAGCTTCTTGTAGCTTATCATCGTCTATCTGATGTAGTCTCTGATATCTGATGTAGTCTCTGATATCTGATGTAGTCTCTGATATCTGATGTAGTCTCTGATATCTGATCCACAGATTTAACAGTGTTCTGCTCCCATAAAGATGGCTGAGAGTAATCAGACAGATTTGTGAGGGCTGTGTGATTATTGAGCAAGAATTTCAACTCTTTTATTCTTCCTCAGAAACGAGAGCTGGATAAATATAACACTAATGATGTGGTGTAAGAGTCGATCCGATCTCTGTGCTGTCATGAAGAATGAAGTCTGTTCAGGGAGTAGAACATTCTGGTACAGAGGTCATAGCTCCAGGAAACGCTGTGTTATTTGTGTAATGGGTCCAGATATGAGAGAGAGAGAGAGAGAGTGACAGAGAGAGAGAGAGAGAGAGAGAGAGAGAGAGAGAGAGAGAGAGAGAGAGAGAGAGTGACAGAGAGAGAGAGAAGAGAGAGACAAAGAGAGTGACAGACAGACAGAGTGAGAGAGTGACAGAGAGACAGACAGACAGAGTGAAAGAGAGACAGACAGACAGAGTGAGAGAGAGACAGACAGAGTGACAGAGAGAGAAGAGAGAGAGACAGACAGAGTGAAAGAGAGACAGACAGACAGAGTGACAGAGAGAGAAGAGAGAGACAGAGAGAGTGACAGATAGACAGACAGACAGAGTGAAAGAGAGACAGACAGACAGAGTGAGAGAGAGACAGACAGAGTGACAGAGAGAGGAGAGAGAGAGAGAGAGAGACAGACAGAGTGAGAGAGAGACAGACAGAGTGACAGAGAGAGAAAGAGAGAGACAGACAGAGAGAGAAGAGAGAGAGAGAAAGAGAGAGACAGACAGAGTGACAGAGAGAGAAGAGAGAGAGAGAGCGAGAGAGAAAGAGAGAGACAGACAGAGTGACAGAGAGAGAAGAGAGAGAGAGAGAGAGAGAGAGAGAGAGAAAGAGAGAGACAGAGACAGACAGAGTGAGAGAGTGACAGAGAGACAGACAGACAGAGTGAAAGAGAGACAGACAGACAGAGTGAGAGAGAGACAGACAGAGTGACAGAGAGAGAAGAGAGAGAGACAGACAGAGTGAAAGAGAGACAGACAGACAGAGTGACAGAGAGAGAAGAGAGAGACAGAGAGAGTGACAGATAGACAGACAGACAGAGTGAAAGAGAGACAGACAGACAGAGTGAGAGAGAGACAGACAGAGTGACAGAGAGAGGAGAGAGAGAGAGAGAGAGAGACAGACAGAGTGAGAGAGAGACAGACAGAGTGACAGAGAGAGAAGAGAGAGAGAGAAAGAGAGAGACAGACAGAGAGAGAAGAGAGAGAGAGAAAGAGAGAGACAGACAGAGTGACAGAGAGAGAAGAGAGAGAGAGAGCGAGAGAGAAAGAGAGAGACAGACAGAGTGACAGAGAGAGAAGAGAGAGAGAGAAAGAGAGAGACAGACAGAGAGAGAAGAGAGAGAGAAAGAGAGAGACAGACAGAGTGAGAGAGAGACAGACAGAGTGACAGAGAGAGAAGAGAGAGAGAGAGACAGACAGAGTGAGAGAGAGACAGACAGAGTGACAGAGAGAGAAGAGAGAGAGAGGGAGACAGACAGACAGACAGAGTGAGAGACAGATGTGCTATCAGAGTCTTTCTGAATCTCACTGAGCTTCTCTCATAACTGTGGACAAAATGTTGCCTTTTTCAGACATCCAGAGAAATGAGTGTAACAAACATCATCACACACAAGTAGGCGGTGTAACGACGACCCGAGGAATAAAACATTTCCTTCTGCTTCTTTTTCTTCCTCTTCAGTCTCATCAGTCTGATGTTATTCCTCTTCTCTACAGAAACAGAGACATGGCTTCTGCAGCTCTCTTTTTCTTTGTACTGATGATGTCGTCACTTCGTGTTGGAAAGTCAGTTGACAGTAAGTGGAATTTTATTCTGATTTAAAAGTGTTGAATAGAGAAAAGAGCTCAAGAGCAACATGCTGAGGGATTAGTGCTGAGGGATTAATGCTGAGGGATTAAGGGATTAGTGCTGAGGGATTAGTGCTGAGGGATTAAGGGATTAGTGCTGAGGGATTAATGCTGAGGGATAAATGCTGAGGGATTAGTGCTGAGGGATTAAGGGATCAGTGCTGAGGGATAAATGCTGAGGGATTAGTGCTGAGGGATTAGTGCTGAGGGATTAATTCTGAGGGATTAGTGCTGAGGGATAAGTGCTGAGGAATCAGTGCTGAGGGATTAATTCTGAGGGATTAATGCTGAGGGATCAGTGCTGAGGGATAAATGCTGAGGGATTAGTGCTGAGGGATTAGTGCTGAGGGATTAAGGGATTAGTGCTGAGGGATTAGTGCTGAGGGATCAGTGCTGAGGGATAAATGCTGAGGGATTAGTGCTGAGGGATTAGTGCTGAGGGATTAAGGGATTAGTGCTGAGGGATTAGTGCTGAGGGATCAGTGCTGAGGGATTAATTCTGAGGGATTAGTGCTGAGGGATAAGTGCTGATGGATAAGTGCTGAGGGATTAATGCTGAGGGATAAGTGCTGAATGATAAGTGCTGACACATTAGTGCTGAGGAATAAGTGCTGATGCATTAGTGCTGAGGTATTAGTGCTGAGGGATTAGTCAGAGAAACATCCAGGAGCACATAGAAGATCTCTGGAGGAGCTACAGAGCTCCACAGCTCAGATGGGAGAAGGTGTTCACAAGCTAGATGCTCCACAAAGCTGGAAGACTGAGGAGAAGAAATTTATGAAACAAAATACTAAGAAAATCTTTTTTTTCCTCAGTTTTTTCAGACACTGTTCATTAAAGTTCACCACACTGGTGGTAGCATCACATAGTGAGTTCTTTGTTACGTCTCACGTGAATGTCCTCCTTTTGTTGGTGTGTTTACTTTTGTTTTTTCTCCCTACAGGTCTGTTCACACTGAAATGCCAGCCTGCAGTTGGAATCATTGGTCAGACCACCATCATCTCCTGCAGTATCGAGACCCAAACAGAAAACAAGCCTAATATTAAAACTGTGGTTATAACCAGGATTGGACAACAAAAGCCCTGTTTCATGTTTAACAGTATGGATAACCATGTGACTGGAGACCCTCGATTTCATGCTGAAAATGCTCCATCGTTAGAGCTTCAGAACACTATGATCCCAGATGAAGGTGAATACAGTTATTTCATCAGAACCAGTCAGGGGACTGAGCACATCATGTTCACAATCAATGTCACAGGTAAGAGCCAAATGTCCAGGTGTGCACATGATCTCACTACAGCAGAGACAAAACTGCACCTTTATTTCTGTCACTTTCTGAGATGTTTGTATTTCTTAGCTCGTGACCCCGTGACCTTTAAACATGTTTTTTTTCTTTAAGGCAAGTACTTCACCCCGGTTGTAACCACCAAGCAGAAAGAGATTGTGAATGATGGAGCTGCTGATCTGTACTGTACGGCTAACGGCGGTTACCCAGCAGGAACCATCCACTGGTTTGATCTAAGAAACACAAACTGGACAAAAAACTCACATCTGCAAACAACGCAGGGACACGACGGTCTGTTCACTCTGACCAGCACACTGAGCTTCAAGAGGTTCGACTCTCTCTGGGGAGAATTCAGGTGTGTCGTCCTCAACAGCAGATATCAAGTAGAAGGGACGAGCAATTCAGAACTGAAGATAAAGGGTAATTATTGTTATTGTTATTACACATAATGTAATGATCTAATGTTCTGATCAGCAGAAATGATCAATGAACAGAAGCGTAATTTATTAATACAGAAGATTAGCAAGTAATTCTGTTCATATCTCTCTCTCTCTCTCTCTCTCTCTCTTTGTCTCTCTCTCTCTGTGTCTCTGTCTCTCTCTCTCTCTCTCTCTCTCTCTCTTTGTCTCTCTCTCTGTCTCTGTCTCTCTCTTTCTGTCTGTCTCTGTCTCTCTCTTTCTGTCTCTCTCTATCTCTCTCTCTGTGTCTCTCTATCTCTCTCTCTGTGTCTCTCTGTCTCTCTCTCTCTCTCTCTCTCTCTCTCTCTCTCTCTCTCTCTGTGTCTCTCTCTCTCTCTGTGTGTGTGTCTCTCTCTCTCTCTCTCTCTCTCTCTCTCTCTCTCTCTCTCTCTCTCTCTCTCTGTCTCTCTCTCTCTCTCTGTCTCTCTCTCTCTCTCTCTCTCTCTCTCTCTCTCTCTCTCTCTCTCTCTCTCTCTCTCTGTGTCTCTCTCTCTCTCTCTCTCTCTCTCTCTCTCTCTCTCTCTCTCTCTCTCTCTCTCTCTCTCCCTCTCCCCTAAAGGGAACGCTCCAGCAACACCTGACAGCTCGGTGAAGAACATCGTAGCTGCTGTAGTAGTGATCGGGTCTCTCATCGTCGGCCTCCTGATTCTTCTCTTGTTAAAGCGACGACGTTTTCAGCGTAAGTACTAAAATTCGTTAAAAAAAAGTCAAATTAATCGTAAAGATATAAAGATAAGAACAGCAACCTGAAGAGGATTAAATGATCATGAACAATATATACAGTGTATAAGGGCAATTAAACATGAACAGTATAAAGTGTTGAATTTATCCTTCGTTTCTATGCAGTATGTAGGATAATGTCCTGATAATGTCCTGATAATGTACTGATAATGTACTGATAATGTCCTGATAATGTCCTGATAATGTCCTGATAATGTACTGATAATGTACTGATAATGTAAGGAAAGAGTTAAAGACTTTATAAAGACATAAAATTAGGGAACTAAAAAGGGGAAAATGTTAAAAAGCCAAAGCAGCAGTTCTGTTTATTCTGCTGTTTATTTTAGTGCACATGTGACCACATCAGCAGTGTTCAAGCTCTAGGAAGCAGTAGGAAGTTTAACAAAGGATTAGCAACTTGAGCCAAACATTAAAATGGTACGCAGTCTTAAAGGGATCTGGATGTTGGACGTCTCCCATGGTCTGAAATGCTCCACAGCTTTAACAGAACGAAAACCGCTCAGTAAACAACCAGACAGCTGCAGACGCTTTCGTTCCTTATTCAGGTTTCGAAATGGCAAAAAAACAAGTTATTATCTACATCAGAGCACAATAATCAGGAGACGGGGGGTGTGTGCCAGTGATAATATCAGGCTGTTTTTAGTTACAGTGCATAGTGATGAAAAATCCCCTTAACTGTGATATGGTCACGTTTATTCCTCCATGTCACGGCGCAGTCTGATGGCTTTATTTACTGAACAACAACATGGATGAGGTTTGGGGTCTACAGACAGAATAACAGCTGCAGTTAGATTCATGCAGAATTGTGTTGTGTTGCTCTCGCCGGAGTGTGGAGCTGGAACTCAGTTCATCCAATCAGCTTTCAGAAACAGAGCATAGAGAAGAATCCAAGCACTGAAGCGTACAGTAAACAAATGCACAAACAAATGTACATTTATACTGAAAGCCTGATATCACTTCCAGACTCAAGTCCAGACTTTACACTGAGACGTGTAATAATCACTTACACAAGTCCAGACTTTACACTGAGACGTGTAATAATCACTTACACAAGTCCAGACTTTACACTGAGACGTGTAATAATCACTTACACAAGTCCAGACTTTACACTGAGACGTGTAATAATCACTTACACAAGTCCAGACTTTACACTGAGACGTGTAATAATCAGTTCCATTTGTTGTTTTTTTTTTCTCAGAGCTAAGAAGAGCATCAGCTGTCCCCATTCTGAGTAGGTTCAGTGTTCAGCCTTGGTGTGTTAGTGGTGTAGATTCTCTAACTTTATCTCAGGACATGGACACCGACGTGTACTGTGTCCTCTGATTGGCTCTCAATTACTCAACACTGTGTTTGGGACGTTTTGTAGCTTCACCAAAACACTTTTCTTTACTTATCAGCTTTGTTCTTGGGGACTTTTTCACATTTATGGATTAATCTAAACCAGGAAGTTTATAAGCTCTCACACTAACAGTGTGATGTCATTTCCTGTTTTTTAGGTGACAATCAGAGAGAATTTGGTGACTACGAAGAGAAAGATGGTAATTTTGTTCCTAATAATAGAAAGACACACACACTATCTCTCTTTCTTTCTTGGTAAAACACACCAACACATATTACTCACACACATACACGCACACACACACACGCACACACACGCACACACACACACACAATAATTTCTAGAATTTCCTTCCTCGTTCCAGATGACACTCCCACAGTGTGGGGTATAAAATGTCCTTTTTACTGAAACACTGTGAGGTCTCACTAACATTTAGGGATTTAGTGCAAATAGAACTAGCAGAAGTTATAAATTAGAAATAAAACTGATATAAATATATGATTTAATGATGTAATGTGCTAAAATTAACAGCGTCAGCTCTAAAACATGAGCTTGTGTTATCTTAATAATCCATCAGACACACCAGGAAATGTTAGCTAAGTAAAGACGTACATAAATACACAAGGCTTGGAGTTTTAGTCTTTATTCTACAGCAGTGAGGATTATTTCAGTATTTGACCTGATGGTAGTTAAAATCTAGTAAAAATCTGCGTTAGCATTATGGGATGTACTGAGATTAAAACATATACAGTTTAATTTATAAAAGGTTTGTGTGTTTGTGTAATATATGTGATGTGTATTATTATTGTGTGAAGATTAGGAGAGAATCAGAGTGAGATGTTATTTATAAAGTTTTATCTTGTGGTTTGTTTCACAGCTCTGAACGATTCAGCTTCGGTTTATACGGAAGCAGCTGACGCCAAGCAGAACATCGCAGTGTAACGTCTGCTTCTGAATCACATTTAATCACATGATGGAGACCTGATCTGTGTTCAATCTTCACCACGCTTTCACTTTCTACAGAATATATTCTTTCTCCTTTATTAACTCCACAAACAGGTTAGTGTTCTGAGTTCTGTAACCACGAGGGCTTTGGAATTTAGCTCCAGGCCGAGGCGAGTGTGGAAAGCCCCTGACCTTTAAAAATAACTGATGGTCCGTGTAGCTCATAGTGAAAGCTAAACTGGAATTGCAGTGTGTTGCATAAATTCTTTCACTTTACTTTCATTTTCAAAAAATTGGTCAGAATGATCTAAGATAAATGATGTGAGTGCGGATAATTCAGCAGTAACAGATCTTTTGCGATACCTCCAGTGATGGAGTCATTAAACAGGACTTAGGGCTCATTCCACACACAGTGGTGTCTTTACTAATCAACACAATTTGGGGAATAATAAGCCATAAAGTTAAGAGTTAATATCTGTGTCTGGGGGTCCACCCTGATCCTGACGTCCTCTACATGGAGGTCTAAAGCGTCTGAAACGGACCTCAGCTAACGTGTAGAATCAGGACACACCTGAGAACTGCGCTGCTCTTCTACTCTGTAAATGTGAATAGAGTTTGTGTAGATGATTACAAGGTGACACGCCGCTCTGATGTAAGTGACCACAAACAAGAACCAACTTGTTTCCCTGAAGCTTCACAACACTACATGTAACTATAAACAGATAAAGTGTACACACTATAGGAATAAAGCAGATTAGCATTGATTCTTTTTCTATTATGACATGTGCCAAATTGTTTTATTCAGACCAAAGCACTAAAATATCAGACAGAACAACTTCTGATTCTGAATGACTTTAAGCACATGATGGAGACTTGTGCTGACCTCCATCATCTCCACACTGAACTTTCTGCACACAATGGATTCTTTCTCTATTATTAACTCCACAAGTGTATTTGCAGCAGAGAAACTGTACTGAGAAGCTCAGCGTAGTTCTCATGTGTGTCCAGTTTCTACAGACCCAGACATAGAGATCCCACAGAACCCGAGGAACCGTAAATCAGAAAACTACTAATTAATAAGAGCTGTAACGTGAATAAAGCGCTTCAGGTATGGACAGGACGGGTGCTACAGTGAGCTGCTGGACCGTTCAGACATGATGAAGCCTTCACAAGCCACTTCATACAGCAGCTACGTGCAGTCTCTCTGACTGAAAAGATGAAAAGCATTCTGTGAATGAAAAGTCTTTCACTTTGAGGCCTACACAGGAACCTTATATATCACTTTATTTAGGAGGTCGTGTGTGATGTCATGGTCAGTTCAATCTCAGGAGCTTCTCTAGACTCAGCTTCAACTAAACCTCTTTAACTGCATGTGCAAATCATTAACACTTCAGTGAGACTCAGTCTGTGCTGAACTTTAGGAATAGTAAAGAGAAATGTATGTAGCACTAAAATATCTGTTATTATGGTGTAATTTCTGGTGAAATTCCTTTTCAGTAATCACTGTTTACTAATGTTGTCTTGAGACAGAAAAACATCTTTGTAGATAAATACATAGGACTGATCATATCCACTATGTCCTTACTCATGTGTGACTTTATACTTTACTCTTAAGTGATTTTGCACTTTTTATTACTGAGTTCCGTCTGTAGCAGAAGATTCAACCTCTTTAATCACGTTCACCCTCCATCTGATCAGGGGCTTGGATTGTGCTCATTAACTCACTGTTATTTACAGGTTTCCTTTTCTAATTGTTGTGTGTAATGAATGTTGGTTTTGTATGGTTTGTTGTTTGAGAATGGAAAATAAAATGTACTGAACAGAATTGAGATGAAGTGTGTAATATAGTGTCACATGACACACGAGTGGATTTAAACAAGACAAAATACAATATTAAATACACATGAATCAGATGGTAGTGTTGTGTCTCTGGTTTAATGAGCGGATTAAACTTACTGTATTATACTATACTGTACTAGACTATAATATACTATACTATAATATACTATACTATAATATACTGTACTATACTGCACTATACTAGACTACACTGTACTATAATATACTATAATATACTGTACTATACTATAATATACTAGACTATACTGTACTATAATAGACTATAATATACTGTACTTTAATATACTATAATAAACTATACTATAATATACTAGACTATACTGTACTATAATATACTATAATATACTGTACTAGACTATAATATACTAGACTATACTGTACTATACTGTACTATAATAAACTATACTATAATATACTGTACTATAATAAACTATACTATACTGTACTATACTATACTATAATATACTATACTATAATAAACTATACTATAATATACTATACTGTACTATAATAGACTATAATATACTGTACTTTAATATACTATACTATAATAAACTATACTATAATATACTAGACTATACTGCACTATACTATAATAAACTATGCTATAATATACTATACTATACTGCACTATACTGTACTATAATATACTAGACTATAATATACTATACTGTACTATAATAGACTATAATATACTGTACTTTAATATACTATACTATAATAAACTATACTATAATAAACTATACTATAATAAACTATACTATAATATACTATACTATACTATAATAAACTATACTATACTATACTATACTATAATAAACTATACTATACTATACTATAATAAACTATACTATAATAAACTATACTATAATATACTATACTATAATAAACTATACTATAATATACTATACTATAATATACTATACTATAGTAAACTATACTATAATAAACTATACTATACTATACTATACTATACTATACTATAATAAACTATACTATAATAAACTATACTATAATAAACTATACTATAATATACTATAATATACTATACTATAATATACTATACTATAATAAACTATACTATACTATACTATAATATACTATACTATAATAAACTATACTATAATATACTATACTATAATATACTATACTATAATAAACTATACTATAATATACTATACTATAATATACTATACTATAATAAACTATACTATAATATACTATACTATAATATACTATACTATAATAAACTATACTATACTATACTATAATATACTATACTATAATAAACTATACTATAATATACTATACTATAATATACTATACTATAATAAACTATACTATAATAAACTATACTATACTATACTATAATATACTATACTATAATATACTATACTATAATAAACTATACTATAATAAACTATACTATACTATAATATACTATACTATAATAAACTATACTATAATAAACTATACTATAATAAACTATACTGTAATATACTATACTATAATAAACTATACTATAATATACTATACTATAATAAACTATACTATAATATACTATACTATAATATACTATACTATAATAAACTATACTATAATAAACTATACTATTATAAACTATACTATAATATACTATACTATAATAAACTATACTATAATAAACTATACTATAATAAACTATACTATAATATACTATACTATAATAAACTATACTATAATATACTATACTATAATATACTATACTATAATATACTATACTATAATAAACTATACTATAATAAACTATACTATACTCCACTCTACTGTATTACATATTTATTATATGTTTCAGCAGGTGTGTGAATTGTGAATGTTAAGTGTAAGTGCTGCCCTCTACTGCACATGTATAACACATCCAACACGTCTCCTTCTCTCTGTTCCGAACACCTTTAGCTTTTACTTCTTATTTAAGGGCCTTTTTACCCCTGGTCACTTCATGTGTTGTCTGTGATCTGATATCTACCCGATGGTAAAAAGACCAGGTCTAAATGCCCTCCGAAATGGAGACAGATATAAATCCGACAGTACAAACCCCTACAGGAGGAGGTCTGGGACGTGTTTCAGATGAAACTGGACTGGTGTAAATACATGTGGTTGTTCGAGCCACATACGTCAGCGCTAAACTCCTCCCAAACGGAAGTACGTCACTCACAAGTGACTCACGAGTCGTGCATCGTCATAGATATATACACTAGATGTCGCTGTCGCTACTCGATCCGTACAGCAACACGATCGGTTCCGCGCATGTGCGAAATGACGTCACTTCCTGTCATCGCCGACTGCAGTTTCGGTTATTAACGCTATCCTTACCGTTGTCATAGCACTTTATTTACAAGTCTTATTATTTGCAACTATTATTTGTCTGAGTTTCAACATTTAATAATATTGCTCATTTAATGTCTGTTTTGTGTGCAGGTTTGTTACTCTAACTTGTTTTTACGGTATTGTTGTCCTAAGCAATCACTAAAATAATATAGAACATTTTTAAGGTTAATATGTGACACAAAATAAAACGTATGAGAAAATGTAGTAAAATTAAACTATAGTTTATATATGTTACATATAATTTGGGAAATACAGATGTGTGTGTGTTTATTTGATTTATTCAACTGATTTATTCATAAATTAATTTGTTCCCTCCCTCCAAATTTAGTTGGAACTAAACTTCCAAATACCAAATTTAGTTATTAATGATTGCACTTTATTTCACAATAAATATAATAATAAATTTATTAGTGATGCTTTGAAATCTATATTGTTCTTTGGTTACAGAGGATTGTGTGTACAGATTCCGAACATGGATACACTGTCCATAGAAAAATCACATTTTAATTTCATTAAATGGCCCATTTCCCCCAAAAATTAAAGAGACCCACTTTAAAATAATCTATAAGATATATCCGGTCTGAGATACACAATTGGATGTCACTTAAGATGGATAATATCCCTACTTTCGACCTGTCACACATACTCTTCTACATGGACAATATAGATTCATCAGTATCTGATTTACTCAATATGATTATTATGATGGGTAAATATCATATTCATTGCAGTAAGTGGAGGTGTTCTAAGCCTTCCTTTGTCTGGTTTATGAACGACTTTAAATAGTTTTTTTCCTCACTGAAAAAGATCAAATCTACTAAAATTGCAAGGAAAATGTATAGTGACATATTTAGGAAACTATTATTTTGATGAGTCTGACCTTATGTACTGTTCTAAATATTTGTTTTTTTACTTTCTTTAGCCTTTTTCGACTTGTGTATTTAAGCGTCTCCCCCTTTTTGTTTTTTATTCTTTGTTGGTTTTTTAAGAATTTTTTCTTGTACAGTGACAACATTTGTATTGTATATATACATGTATATCCTGTTCCCCAACAAGAGTTTTGTATGTTGGTGCTTTTTGTTA
>NC_083463.1:32748139-32758139 GCF_030014155.1 Tachysurus vachellii | reverse complement strand
ACACTTTTAATTGTGCTGAAATTAATAGTGTATCAGAAACATAAATACGTTATTGCCAGTAAACAGTTAATTGTTTACTTCTCAGAGCTCGTACATGATGCAACAAAACCAAAAGTATATTTGTGCAAAAACACCAGGAACCAATCAGCAAAAACTGTTCAGGAAGAAAAACTTTTCAAAAATTGTTGTGCTGCTGTAATTTTCTGTTCTCTCTCTCTCTCTCTCTCTCTCTCTCTCTCTCTCTCTCTCTCTCTGTCTCTCTCTCTCTCTGTTTCTCTCTCTCTGTTTCTCTCTCTCTCTCTCTCTCTCTGTCTTTTTCTCTCTCTCGCTCTCTCTCTCTCTCTCTCTCTCTCTCTCTCTCTCTCTCTCTCTCTCTCTCTCTGTCTCTCTCTCTCTGTTTCTCTCTCTCTGTTTCTCTCTCTCTCTCTCTCTCTCTCTCTCTCTCTCTCTCTATGTGTCTCTCTCTCTCTCTCTCTCTCTCTCTCTCTCTCTGTGTTCCTCTCTCTCTCTCTCTCTCTCTCTCTCTCTCTCTCTCTCTCTCTCTCTCTCTCTCTCTCTCTCTCTGTGTTCCTCTCTCTCTCTCTCTCTCTCTCTCTCTCTCTCTCTCTCTCTCTCTCTCTCTCTCTCTATGTGTCTCTCTCTCTCTCTCTCTCTCTCTCTCCCCCCCCTCTCTGTACAGTGCTATAAGCAGTGTTATGGTCGTGGACATTACACACAGACGCAGCAGCCCAGTTCTAACGGTGTGTATGAGGTCATGCGTGGACACACTAGAAAAGCACTCATTAACCCTGCGTACGAATCGACCCGGAGATGAACACATTCTAATTTTATGTTGTTGATTTGTGAAGATTTGGAAATTTCACCCTTTTTATTCAAACTTCAGTTGTATTTATTCAGTCATGATGTTCTGGAGGGTTCTGTCCCCCTCTCCCTCTGTCAGTAACACATCTCTGTTGTTCTGTCCATATTGAACAGTTTTTAAACTATGTGACATTTTCTACCTGCACTAACTGGACTTTTAGGCACTTCCTGTCCCAGTAATCAATCAAAAAATCTAATCAATATATAAAATATTGTGTTTATTTATCAGTACAATGGAACATTTTATAGGAAATATATTTCTGTTTTATACAAATGCTATAAAGTGAACAAATGTGTTTGAAATGTGTATTTTTTTATTGTCTGTAAAATCTTTATGTTTGCAATGATGTGCCTTCAATAAATCAAACTAAATAAAGAATTTGGGGAATTTCTTTTTCTTTAACAATGCAGTAGCTCCATACAAGTGATTCACAAGTCACTCCGTACAAGTGATTCACTAACACTGATTCACCAACACTGCGATTCACTAACACTGTGATTCACTGACACTATGTGATTCTCTAACACTGTGATTCACTGACACTGTGATTCACTAACACTATATGATTCACTGACACTATGTGATTCACTAACACTGTGATTCACTAACACTGTGATTCAGTAACACTATATGATTCACTGACACTATATGATTCACTAACACTGATTCACTAACACTGATTCACTGACACTGTGTTTCACTAACACTGTGATTCACTAACACTGATTCACTGACACTTTGTTTCACTAACACTGTGATTCACTAACACTATACGATTCACTGACACTGTGATTCACTAACACTATATGATTCACTGACACTATGTGATTCACTAACACTGTGTTTCACTAACACTGTGATTCACTAACACTATACGATTCACTGACACTGTGATTCACTAACACTATATGATTCACTGACACTATATGATTCACTGACACTATATGATTCACTAACACTGTGATTCACTAACACTGATTCACTGACACTGTGTTTCACTAACACTATATGATTCACTGACACTGTGATTCACTAACAATATATGATTCACTGACACTATATGATTCACTGACACTGTGATTCACTAACACTATATGATTCACTGACACTATATGATTCACTGACACTATATGATTCACTAACACTGTGATTCACTAACACTGATTCACTGACACTGTGATTCACTAACAATATATGATTCACTGACACTATATGATTCACTAACACCATGTGATTCATTCTGCTTTTGTTTATCAAAATATGAACTTTTCAGTGTTTTTAGTCATGAAACAGAGAGCATGTTTCAGATCTCTCTCTCTCTCTCTCACACACACACACACACACACACACACACACACACACACACATAAGATTTGTTTATTCATATATATTTGTGTGTGTATGAGTAACAGAGACAGGTTTACATTAACACTAACCCATTTCTTTACTGTAATCCACAGATCATGGTGATACAGGAAGCTTTGGTTGGTTGGATCCTTACATTAAATCTTTATCACAAATTCATTAAAACTGCAAGTTACTATAGAAATGAGTTTATTAATATAAACCTGTTGTACAGACAGCTGTTCTGTGCTGTTTCAGTATATGGCATTCACAGGTTATTGAAAAACAAATGATCAGAATTTCCTGTAACATCAGAGTGCCCTAAATTCTGAATGTGGCCCTAAATGTGGTAAGTGCCCTAAATTCTGACCTGCACCTCTGCATGGTGGAACATTTTCTCTGACGTCAAGCTGCACCACCGGATTCACCACAGGTACCCTGAGCTGTGGCACTCCACAGTGTGTAATCTACAGCAGAGACACCATTTTCTTGGTACTCCTCATACATGCTGACACCATCTGAGCCAAACAAGTTTATTTTAGTCTTATCAGACCACAGGACATCATTCTACTAATTCATGCTCTTATAAGTTGTCTGTTTCCAGGCTTTCTTGTGAGCCCAGGCTTCTGGGACGACAGCCATGCAAACCGACTTGTTGCAGTCTGATCAGTGACAAGCTGACCTTCTGTTTCTGCAACCATTAAAGCAATGCTGGAAGCCAACGTCTGCACGAGAACTCAGCTTCTTCGATCGACCGTTGCGAGGTCTAAAACCTTTGTATGATCCTGGCCACCGTACTGTAACTAGGACATATGGCTTTGCATGGTTAGACAATGTATAGCTGTTATCACTTGGGGTGTACTAACTTTTGCTGCCAGATATTTAGACAATAAAGGCTGTATGTTAAGTAATTTTCAGTAGACAGTAAATCTTCACCACTATACAAGCAACACATTTACTGCTCTAAAATATATCCACATTTCATTTTTATAGTATTGTCTCTTGAGAAGAAATACTAAAATGGTTGCTGAAATGTGAGGGGTGTACTAACTTTTGTTTAGAGAGGAGTGTGAGGACATTATCACCGCAGGAGAAACACACAAATCACATTTCTCTTATTGATTTGTTAATTTTCGTCTGGTGAAGAGGAAGCAGGTGTTTGTGCACTTTGTTCGTCTTCTATTCAAAGATACATCACACATTTATTTAAAGGAGTTATGTTATGAGTCATAAACAAATGTGTGTAATTCTGCGTGATGCTCAGACATGTTTCCAAGCAAGCAGTGTGTTATTCACACGATTCTGAATGTGAACAGGTTTCAGAAGGCACTGTGTGGTTTGAGAGGTATCTTGAGATCATTTCCTGTTTTGTCTCTGAAGCTGGTCTGTGACAGGACTTTAAAGGAAAAAGCGTTTCCATTCAAAGACTAAAATGTCAACCTTCACACACAGGAACACTAACTGACTGCATGTAGGAGTTTCTGTAATGTGTTAAGTTTCTAAAACAAAAAATCCACCTATTTGTTGTTCATTAACGAACTACATCTTAGCTTTTTATCTGTTTATAGCTTCGTTTCACCTTGTTGAAAGGTGGTGAGATGGTGGTGAAAGGTGGTGTTTCCTGTTCTCACTAATACACGTCGTTCCTTCACCTGTTTTTGTCTCTCTGGACTTTTACATTTCTGCCATTTCAGCTGCATCCAGAGTGACTTGATGTCTGTGTTCATTAATCCTCCTCATGCTGCTTCATTAGACCTCAGTAGGACACACACACATAGACACACACCTTCATCACATGGGAGCAGAACAGAGACGAGTGTTGACGCAGATCTTCCTTCTACCTCTGAGAGATGCTGGGATTCATCCCATTAAAACCAGTGAAACTGTTTGAGTTTAAAATGTGCTCAAGTGAGAGTAAAAAAGTTGCTAGTTTTAAACATACTGAATTTTTAAGAACGAAAGTTTGTGAGCTGCACCAAGTTTAAAACATCACTCATTCTCTGTTAGCTACTGGAGTCGTGGCTTGTCTAACTGTCTAACTGGGCTTTAGTAAAGACAAGATACTGAAATAAACTCAGATCAATAAACCCAGTTCAGTTAGTTAGTGGTTAGTTAGTGACATTTAAGGTCTTCAGATTGGATGCAGTTTGTTCTAGAGAGGTGAAGGAGATGTTCTAGCAGGTTTTATTTATTACTTATTTATTACTATATACATACTGGAAACCTCATCCTCATCCTCATCCTCCACCCTTGTTTTGAGTGGATGCTGATCTGAGCTCAGCTGACTGAAGTCACGGGCTGAATGAGAGCAGAAGAAACCTTAAGGATAGAAAACAAACCCTTTAAAGATCTAAATATAAAATAACTTAAACAAAATTGTTTTTCATTCAAAATGTTAGTAAGTAAGCAGTTATGTTAGTAAGTAAGCAGTTATGTTAGTAAGTAAGCAGTTATGTTAGTAAGTAAGCAGTTATGTTAGTAAGTAAGCAGTTATGTTAGTAAGTAAGCAGTTATGTTAGTAAGTAAGTAGTTATGTTAGTAAGTAAGTAGTTATGTTAGTAAGTAAGCAGTTATGTTAGTAAGTAAGTAGTTATGTTAGTAAGTAAGTAGTTATGTTAGTAAGTAAGTAGTTATGTTAGTAAGTAAGCAGTTATGTTAGTAAGTAAGCAGTTATGTTAGTAAGTAAGCAGTTATGTTAGTAAGTAAGTAGTTATGTTAGTAAGTAAGCAGTTATGTTAGTAAGTAAGTAGTTATGTTAGTAAGTAAGTAGTTATGTTAGTAAGTAAGCAGTTATGTTAGTAAGTAAGCAGTTATGTTAGTAAGTAAGCGTAAAACTCTTCTCATTTCAACAACATTACAGTAAATATAAATGAAGTGAAGTTGAGTAATGAGCTGCAGTCACTGCAGGATTGTGCACCATGTTGCTCAAAACAGCAGAAAGGACGTTAAAGACATAAAGAACGTCTTAATCCACTTTGATGAAACTTCATGTTGATAAAGGTGTTGAGTTTGAATTAGATGTGATGAGTTGTTTTTCACACCTGGTCACTGAAACACACAAACAACACGTCAGACCACAAGTGTTCTGCAACTCATTTTGTTTATAGACCTGTTTACTCACATACCTTTAACACATAAATCATTACTAAGTGATGGATCATGAATATGTAGAGAGAGAGAGAGAGAGAGAGAGAGAGAGAGAGAGAGAGAGAGAGAGAGAGAGAGAGAGAGAGAGAGAGAGAGAGAGAGAGGAGTGTGAGAGAGAGAGAGAGAGAGAGAGAGAGAGTGTGGAGTGTGAGAGAGAGAGAGAGAGAGAGAGAGAGAGAGAGAGAGAGAGAGAGATATGAGAGAGAGAGGTTGGAGATAGAGAGGAGGGGTGGAGAGAGAGAGAGAGAATGAGAGAGAGAGAGAGAGAGAGAGCGATGAAAGAGAGAGGGGGGGTGGAGAGAGAGAGAGAGAGAGAGAGAGAGAGAGGAGGGGTGGAGAGAGAGAGAGAGAGAGAGAGAGAGGTTGGAGATAGAGAGGAGGGGTGGAGAGAGATAGAGAGAGAGAGAGAGAGGGGTTGGAGATAGAGAGGAGGGGTGGAGAGAGAGAGAGAGAGAGAGAGAGAGAGAGAGAGAGAGAGAGAGAGAGAGAGAGAGAGCGATGAAAGAGAGAGGGGGGGTGGAGAGAGAGAGAGAGAGAGAGAGAGAGAGAGAGAGAGGTTGGAGATAGAGAGGAGGGGTGGAGAGAGAGAGGGGGGGGTTGGAGATAGAGAGGAGGGGTGGAGAGAGAGAGAGAGAGAGAGAGAGAGAGAGAGAGAGGGGTTGGAGATAGAGAGGAGGGGTGGAGAGAGAGAGAGAGAGAGAGAGAGAGAGAGAGAGAGAGAGAGAGAGAGAGAGAGAGAGAGAGAGAGAGAGGGGTTGGAGATAGAGAGGAGGGGTGGAGAGAGAGAGAGAGAGAGAGAGAGAGAGCGATGAAAGAGAGAGGGGGGGTGGAGAGAGAGAGAGAGAGAGAGAGAGAGAGGTTGGAGATAGAGAGGAGGGGTGGAGAGAGAGAGAGAGAGAGAGAGAGAGAGAGAGAGAGAGAGAGAGAGAGAGAGAGGAGTGTGAGAGAGAGAGAGAGAGAGGAGTGTGAGAGAGAGAGAGAGAGAGAGAGAGAGAGAGAGGAGTGTGAGAGAGAGAGAGAGAGAGAGAGAGAGAGAGAGAGAGTGTGGAGTGTGAGAGAGAGAGAGAGAGAGAGAGAGTGTGTGTGAGAGAGAGAGAGAGAGAGAGAGAGAGAGAGAGAGAGGTTGGAGATAGAGAGGAGGGGTGGAGAGAGAGAGAGAGAGAGAGAGAGAGAGCGATGAAAGAGAGAGGGGGGGTGGAGAGAGAGAGAGAGAGAGAGAGAGAGGTTGGAGATAGAGAGGAGGGGTGGAGAGAGAGAGAGAGAGAGAGAGAGAGAGAGAGAGAGAGAGAGAGAGGGTTGGAGATATAGAGGAGGGGTGGAGAGAGAGAGAGAGAGAGAGAGAGAGAGAGAGAGAGAGAGAGAGAGAGAGAGCGATGAAAGAGAGAGGGGGGGGCGAGAGAGAGAGAGAGAGAGAGAGAGAGAGAGAGAGAGAGAGAGAGAGGTTGGAGATAGAGAGGAGGGGTGGAGAGAGAGAGAGGGGGGGGTTGGAGATAGAGAGGAGGGGTGGAGAGAGAGAGAGGGGGGGGGTTGGAGATAGAGAGGAGGGGTGGAGAGAGAGAGAGAGAGAGAGAGAGAGAGAGAGAGAGAGAGAGAGAGAGAGAGGTTGGAGATGGAGAGGAGGGGTGGAGAGAGAGAGAGAGAGAGAGAGAGAGAGAGAGAGAGAGAGAGAGAGAAAGAGAGGTTGGAGATAGAGAGGAGGGGTGGAGAGAGAGAGAGGGGGGGGTTGGAGATAGAGAGGAGGGGTGGAGAGAGAGAGAGGGGGGGGTTGGAGATAGAGAGGAGGGGTGGAGAGAGAGAGAGAGAGAGAGAGAGAGAGAGAGAGAGAGAGAGAGAGAGAGAGAGAGAGGGGTTGGAGATAGAGAGGAGGGGTGGAGAGAGAGAGAGAGAGAGAGAGAGAGAGAGAGAGAGAGAGAGAGAGAGAGAGAGAGAGAGAGAATGGAGAGCAGCAGAACAGAGACAAGTGGAAAAAACAAACATGAGAGATGAAATCAATTCTTCATCAGAAGATAAAGAAAAATGAAATGAATCACCAGGTTTTATTATTAGTGCAACTGAGAGAATGTGGAGACATTGAATATCTCCTCAGTCACTGTAAATGGTGTGAGAGACGTGAGAGATGTTCCAGGCTTTAGTGGACACCTGGAGCTCATGTTCACTCAGCAGAGGAACAACAAACAAACAAAGACCTGAAACTCCTCAACTGACTGAACGATGTTCTTTATGACACTAAGAGCTGATTGTTTAGGGATGTAGTGAGGTAGTTTTTATCTCCTGGTCTATGAGCTTCTCCACCCTTCCTCCAGACTCTAAGACCTTGGTTTCCAAATGAAATACAAAACTTGCTTTCATCTGAAAAGAGGACTTTGGACCTTTGGGCAACAGTCCAGTACTTCTTCTCCTCTGACATTGTCTGTGGATCAGTAGAGGTATAACAAGAGGAACAAGACAACTGTAGACAAATTCCTTGACACGTCTGTGTGTGGTGGCTCTTGATGCAGTGACCCCAGCTTCAGTCCGTTCCATGTGAAGTTCACCCTTATTCTTGAATGGATTTTGCTTGAGAAGCCTCTCAAGGCTGCGGTTCTCTCAGTTGGTTGTGCAACTTTTTCTTCCACACTTTTTCCTTCCACTCGACTTTTCGCTTGAGAGTGAATGCTAACATGCTTGAGAGTGAATTGGTGTTTTTTTGTTAAATGTGAGTCAAAATCATCACAATTAAAAGAACCAAAGACTTAAATGACTGCAGTCTGTGTGTACTGACTTTATATAATACACACGTTTCACTATTTGTGTTGAATTACTGAAATAAATAAACTTTTCCACGACATTCTAATGTATTGAGATGCACCTATATGTTTGTATTGTATATGTATAACTTCACTACATGTTAATAATATATTATATACGATTTTATACATAATAAGACCATCAACGTGCGCGTGCCTGTGTCAGCAGAGCAAATGACAAATGTTTTGATATTAAACGACGCTTGTGCTTGAAGTACCACGAACGACCACTAGAGGGAAGCAAAGCGCTGCTTTAAACTGCACTCGTTTGTAGAAAAATGAAGTACTCACTTATTTTTGGAGAAAATAAACACAAACCACACATAAGATATTTTTCTTAATTGTTGCAAATTGTCTGTCTGTCTTTCTCTCTCTCTCTCTCTCTCTCTCTCTCTCTCTCTCTCTCTCTCTCTCTCTCTCTCTCTCTCTCTCTATCTGATGTACAGTAAAACGTAAACATCAAAGGTCAAAACATCTTTGTGTTTCCTGCATCAATCACAGGAGAGTGTAAGAGAGAGAGAGAAAGAGAGCGAGAGAGAGAGAGAGAGAGAGAGAGAGAGAGAGAGAGAGAGTGTGTGTGTTTGTGTGTGTCAGTGCTGCCCCATCACTACTCTCAACAGAAAGAGCGACAGAGCTGCTGTATGATTATAAAAGGAGATATAGATGTTACAGATGTTAAAGTTGCTGTAGACATTACAGATGTTGCACCAAATTCATTCAGCATTCGAACATGTAACTAGATTTGTGAAGTTCGTCGCGACAAAATTTGATGTTGGCTTTGACGAAGCAAGTGTTCGCAACGAATGGTGCTTTTTGGAGGCAAGTGGACATAAGGGTTAGTGTTGCTTTTGGAGGCAAGTGGACAGAAAGCTAGTTTGCCAAAACATTTGGAGGTAAGCGGAGACAAGCATGTGACATCATCCAAATGCTCCTGAGGAAGTTCCCCTCATTGTTCTGAGTGTTTTGATATGTCACATGTCCATTTTGTAAAAAGTTTTTTGATTTTGCATTTTTTGGGGGCGGGGCTGTGGCACAATCAGAAGGCTAAATAGGAAAACAGAATGTTGGCTTCTACAAAGCGACATAATAACACAATAATAGTGTTTGAGACATTATTGCAGCACGAGAACAGGGCGTGGCGTGAGTGCTGCTCGAACATGTGACCTTATACACACACACACACACACACACACACACACACACACACACACACACACAAGCTCTTAATCCATTCTGAATAGCTGAATAATGAGAAGTTAAAGAGAGCTGCATCTGGTTAACGCAGGTCACGACTGCCTTCAGGTGATCATTAAAACACAGGAAGTCATTTTGTCACAAAGGTCAAAACACACACAAGCTGCTTTATAACAAACTCAGGATGGTTTAGTGCTTAACAAATAGCAGATCTATAAATAGCTGTTTGGAGACACGTGAGTCAGCTGCAGGGATGGTACAGCTGTGTGTGTGAAGAACACGTCTTACTTTAACAGTTTAATGTCGTAGAGCATCAGTGAAGAATGTTTCTGTTCTCTCTTACATTCAGCTCCAAACATTCATCTACTCATCAGACACTTTGTATTCTCTCACTCCGAGAAAAAAAACAAAAATGAAGCTTGGTGTTACTGAGAAACCACCAAGGAGTGTAAACTCCTCTGTGCTGAGGTGTGATTGTGTGTGTGTGTGAGAGAGAGAGAGAGAGAGAGAGAGAGAAAGAGAAGAGAGAGAGAGAGAGAGAGAGAGAGAAAGCGAGAGAGAGAGAGAGAGAGAGAACGCGAGAGAGAGAGAGAGAGAGAGAGAGAGAGAGAGAGAGAGAATTATGACATCACAGTCTTTTTTTCTTAATTTCTAACTGTTCATAAGG
>NC_083463.1:32743139-32745639 GCF_030014155.1 Tachysurus vachellii | reverse complement strand
GTCTGTACTTCTGTCTGTACCTCAGTCTGTACTTCTGTCTGTACCTCAGTCTGTACCTCAGTCTGGACCTCAGTCTGTACCTCAGTCTGTACTTCTGTCTGTACCTCAGTCTGTATTTCTGTCTGTATCTCAGTCTGTACTTCTGTCTGTACCTCAGTCTGTACCTCAGTCTGTACCTCAGTCTGTACTTCAGTCTGTACCTCAGTCTGTACCTCAGTCTGTACCTCAGTCTGTACTTCTGTCTGTACCTCAGTCTGTACTTCAGTCTGTACCTCAGTCTGTACTTCTGTCTGTACCTCAGTCTGTACTTCAGTCTGTACCTCAGTCTGTACCTCAGTCTGTACCTCAGTCTGTACTTCTGTCTGTACCTCAGTCTGTACTTCAGTCTGTACCTCAGTCTGTACTTCTGTCTGTACCTCAGTCTGTACTTCTGTCTGTACCTCAGTCTGTACTTCAGTCTGTACCTCAGTCTGTACTTCTGTCTGTACCTCAGTCTGTACTTCTGTCTGTACTATTCAGCCCACCATTTTTAGTCCAGGAGAACAAACCTATAACGTTGTATTAGTATCTCATGATTTTTTAAGCTTTGTTAAACTGTAATTACAGAAACTAAATATTTAATATTTATTTTAAATATTTAACATTGAAGGTGAAGTCTGTGAACATGAGCTTGGAAAGTTGATTTATTCTAGAAACTTTATTTTAAGGAATTTCAGCAACATTTCCTCAGTAAAACTTACACAGGAACTTCAGTCCAGGAAGAAAAGCTGTATGATAGAAAAAGATCAAGACTGACCAGATGTTGATGGACTGGGCAGGCAGGGAATGTCTGGGGTGCCAATACTTTGTGCAGAGAAACATACGGGCTACAAACAGTCTGACACAGACACGTGTGCTCCTCCTGTCCAGCTCTGAGCTCACATGAGCCTCATACACAACACAGCAGCACGAGCAGAGAGGAGGAGGAAGTGTGGAGAGAAAAAGAAGGCAGGACGTCCGTCTGAGCAGCACACGGCCACGCAGTAACCCAGAGAGAGATACAGAGAGAGAGAGAGAGAGAGAGAGAGAGAGAGAGAGAGAGAGAGAGAGAGAGAGAGAGAGAGAGAGAGAGAGAGAGAGAGATACACAGAGAGAGAGAGAGAGAGTGAGATACAGAGAGAGAGAGATAGAGAGAGAGAGATAGAGAGAGAGAGAGAGAGAGAGAGAGAGAGAGAGAGAGAGAGATACAGAGAGAGAGAGAGGGAGAGAGAGAGACAGAGAGAGAGAGACCGAGAGAGAGATATAGAGAGACAGAGAGAGATAGAGAGAGAGAGACTGCTCTGAAATTAGTTGAAGGAAAAAGAGAGAGGAGGACAGCACAGAACAGGGGGAAAAGAGGGAAAGACAGAGAGGAAAGAAAATAATTCTCTTTGAGATTTGCAGGAGGAATAAAGAAGAATGAAAAGAGTTACGATGGAAAAAGAGAGAAAAGAGGAAAGTTGAGAGTAGTACAAGGAACAGAAGAGAAAGAGAGAAGGAGGGAGGGACAGAGGGAGGGAGGAAGGGAGGAGGGGAAAGAGAGTCACTAAACTGGACTGTTGAATAGAGGAAGTGTGTGAATAAAGGAAAGAGACGGAACGGCTCAGTGGACTGTGAAAAAGGAAGTGTGTGTGTGTGTGAGAGGGTGTGTGTGAGAAGGTGTGTGTGAGAGGGTGTGTGTGAGTGTGTGTGAGTGTGTAACGCAGTGAGACACTCAGAGCTCCATGTGGATCAGTAATGCTGGAATGGAGAGAGACAGAATCTCAGGTAAGACACACACAGATGTCTTCATGCACTTACACATACAAATCTCATTGCCCTCTCAGCCAATCAGAATTCTCACTTAGGTTTAGGATATTTGCATATTGTTATTATGATCAGAGCAGAATGAAGAGTGAATGAGATTAAAAAGCTGCGTTTGTGTTTGGTTATGATCTGATGATGGAGACGTCTCTGTTTAACGTCACATCACTGTTGGACAAAAAGACCACTGTGAGAGTTTTCACGTTTCTGGAGTTTTGTTTGAGTTTGAGGAAGAACAGATGACCCACAAAAAAAAGGAATTTCTCAGAAAGTGTGAAGAAGTGAAACTTAAAATCTGGTCTTTTCAAGAAAGTGCTTCAGTCAGCGAGAGACAGATTCTCTCAGTAAGGAAGATAAACAGACAGATAATGTTTACAGTCTATTTGCATCCAAACAGACACAAGAATTAACACTGTTTTATTTGGCAGAAGTTAGAAAAAAATGACAGACAGATGTGTAGTGTGTAGACAGACAGACAGACAGACAGACAGACAGATGTGTAGTGTGTAGACAGACAGACAGACAGACAGGCAAACAGACAGACAGATGTGTAGTGTGTAGACAGACAAGTCAGACAGACAGACAGACAGATGTGTAGTGTGTAGACAGACAGACAGACAGACAGACAGACAGACAGATGTGTAGTGTGTAGACAGACAGACAGACAGACAGACAGACA
>NC_083463.1:32735639-32738139 GCF_030014155.1 Tachysurus vachellii | reverse complement strand
GTCGTAATTACAGTACAAAGAAACATGCAGTTTGGAAAACATTTGTTATCATGGTTAGCAGTGATGCTAACACAAACAGTGATGCTAACACAAACAGTGATGCTAAAACAAATAGTGATGCTAACACAAACAGTGATGCTAACACAAACAGTGATGCTAACACAAACAGTGATGCTAACACAAACAGTGATGCTAAAACAAATAGTGATGCTAACACAAACAGTGATGCTAAAACAAATAGTGATGCTAACACAAACAGTGATGCTAACACAAACAGTGATGCTAACACAAACAGCTAACACTCTTGTTCTGTAAGTCCCACTGTCTGCTATTTCTTAAGCAGTTCTTGCTTGATAGCTAAGATTGTCAGTAAAAAAAAAGTTTTATTTCACGCAAATTTTATGTATCTAACTTTATACGATACACACATCAGTAAACCAATCCTCTTAAAATCTTTTAACATTTCTTTGACCCGAACGGGGAATTTTGGGACGGCCTTCAGGTGGCCGTGGTGATGAAACCTCCCCTGTGTTTAAACCTAACTGTTATGTCTAAAGCTTTAGCTGTATGTTTACGGTGTAATTTTTTCTTGCTGTTTATTTGATATTTATTTGAAGAGAAGTGTGTGTGAGGTATTTATAGTTAGCCATGTTTGTCATTTCAACGTAGCAGGGAGGAGCTGCTTCCTGTTTAGTGTATTAAAGGTGTAACTATAGGAATAACCTACACTTAAATGGACGTTATAAAACAAAGTTCATAAAGTCAGGTGTGTAAACCTACAATCATGCTATAAAGTGTGTTTCCTCTGTGGTTTAGCGCTGCAGTCTTTTAGTGCACACAACCCCAACGTTAGGAGTCCTCAAAGACGTGTTCGCTTAAAGGGGACTGGACACTAATATTTTTTATTTGTGAAAAACCATTAAATCAGTGTGTAATTACAGTGTAAATGAATCCAAAGTGTTATTAATTTACCAAAGTATCTGAGTTAAAAGTTGATGTTCTGGATGGTTCTGTGTTATTATTTTTACTGCCACTGGGTCTTTACTCTGTAAACAACTTAACAGCTACATGATAGTGTTTATCTGCAGAAATGACCTTAATTAGGGTTAATAGGGAATGTGTGTGTGTGTGTGTGTGTGTGTGTGTGTGTGTGTGTGTGTGTGTGTGTGTGTGTGTGTTGTATCTGTCAGCACTCTGTGTGATTATCAGGTCATGGGGTTTTTCATAGTGCACATTCTCACCACACATCAGACAAAGAAGGAGACTTGAAGGCATGTGGGAAAGACAGAGTGTGTTCTCAGTTGGAAGTGATTTTAAAACACACACACACACACACACACACACACACACACACACACACTCCACAGAGACACAGAGAAAAAACAAACTACAGAATTGTTAGCTATTTGACTTACTAAAGGAATATGAACAAACAGAGACAAAGAGGGTTTGTGTGCAGATGGAATCTCCCGAGGTGTTTGTAGTCTCAACACACACACACACACACACACAACCACACACACACACACACACACACACACACACAACCACACACACACACACACACACACACACACACACACACATACATGAGTCTGCGAAATTCCTTAAAATGTCAGTGAGCAATAATAGAGGGAAAACAGAGCAACCAATGAATGATGTAATTTGTGTGAGTGTGTGTGTGTATGTATGTGAGTGAGTGTGTGTGTGTGTGTGAGTGAGTGTGTGTGTTTCTGTGTGTGTGCTTATGTGTGTGTTTCTGTGTTTGTGTGTTTCTGTGTTTGTGTGTGTTTCTGTGTATGTGTAAGTGTGTGTGTATGTGTGTGTTTCTGTGTGTGTGTGTGTGTGTGTGTGTGTGGTGTGTGTGTGTGTTTCTGTGTTTGTGTAAGTGTGTGTGTATGTGTGTGTTTCTGTGTGTGTGTGTGGTGTGTGTGTGTTTCTGTGTGTGTGTTTGTGTGTATGTGGTGTGTGTGTGTTTGTGTGTATGTGTGTGTTTCTGTGTGTGTGTGTGTGTTTGTGTGTATGTGGTGTGTGTGTGTTTGTGTGTATGTGTGTGTTTCTTTGTGTGTTTCTGTGTGTGTGTGTTTGTGTGTATGTGTGTGTTTCTGTGTGTGTGTTTCTGTGTGTGTGTGTGTGTGTGTGTGTGTGTTTTAATGACTACAAATTGAGTTTTTCGATGCAAATGAATTTAAACTGAATGTGTGATACGGTTGGTGACAGGAAATGACCTCACAACCACACAGGAAGTGTGATTTCCTTCCTGTCAGCTGTTTCCTCGGACATTAAGCAGTATTAAACGCTCTATAACACGATGAGGGATCAGTTACTCAGTTCAGGAGACTGCAGCTCTTATTGTTTATGTTCCTCCAGGATGTGACGGAGTCTTTAACACATCAGATCCCACAGGATTTATATCATATACACAACATTACACAGGCAGGACATGTGGAGTACAGAGGAATGTTTACACACGTGATGAGACGTAAATAAATAATCATTA
>NC_083463.1:32718139-32728139 GCF_030014155.1 Tachysurus vachellii | reverse complement strand
TTTGGAAAATTAGGAGCTGACAGATGAAGTGGTTTAGTGACATTCCTTCTCTTGTCGTTCTCCTCAATCCTTACATCAACCCATCTGTGTCCTAAAGTGAGATTACTAACATAATTTAATTGAAATTCTGTTTACTGTAGAAAAAAGATTAATATAAATATTCATGATTATGCAAATTAGGACCCTGTTGTGTGTCAACATTAACTTCAATGAGTCATGTTTCAGCCTTACTGTGACCAACGCCATCCAGGGATCACTAACGTCTGAAGAGTTCCTATCTAACTTACTGTAGCAGACTTGCGATGGCTGAGGTACTAAATCATCATTTGGTGATAATTTGCATTATTTTGTGACATCACAATCTGAGCAAGCCCCACCCCTGATCCTAAACTATAAATAAAATATTTCAGAATTTAAAATATATAGAATAAAAAAAACAGCAGCAAAGGGAGGTTTAAACATGTTAAATGTCATTATTTAGACAATAAAGGCTGTATATATTGAGTTATTTTTAGAGGACAGTAAATCTATACCACAAACCGCTGCACATTGGCTACTCTAAAATATATCCAATTTTTATTTCCATAGTTTTGTCCCTTGAGAACATATAATAAAAACGAACATATAATAAACTGGTTGCTGAGATGTGAGGTGTGTACTCACTTTTGTGAGATACTGTAAATAAGTAGCGTGAGGAGAAACGTTTAATCAGGTGATCATCTCCATCCTGCTCCACTTCCTGTCTACTTTGCTGAAAAGTTTTCTCTCATTCAGAGCCTCATATATCAACTCGGTGAAAATGCACTCAGTAAAACCACTTCCTCTTCCCTGTGTGTGTGTGTGTGTGTGTGAGTGTGTGTGTGTGTGAGTGAGTGTGTGTGTGTGAGTGTGTGTGAGTGTGTGTGTGTGTGAGTGTGTGTGTTTCTCTGAACTGAAACAGTACCAGCAAAACACGCATGAATCTGTTTTCACTCTGTTTCACTCTGTGTGTGTGTGTGTGTGTGTGTGTGTGTGTGTGTGTGCGAAGTGTGTGTGTGTGTGCGAAGTGTGTGTTCAGAAGTTTGGGATGCTTTTCAAAGTCTGTTGACATTTGAGATTTTGTGTGTTTGTGTGTGTTCTAGTGGTGTTTGTGATGCCCTTGGTATGCACTGAGGAGTGTATGTGTGTGTGTGTGTGTGTGAGAGAGAGACGCAGAGAGAGAGAGAGAGGTTTTAGATTCTTGTAGAATGCATTGTGGTTTCATGATGTGTGTGTGTGTGTGAGATATGTGTGTTTGAGGTGTGTGTGTGAGGTGTGTGTGAGGTATGTGTGTGAGGTGTGTGTGTGTGTATTTGCATTAAAACCGATTTAACGGTCTGAGTCTGAATCAGCTCTTTGAGTTACACAATCAGCTCGTCTGTGGTGTGTGTGTGAGAGAGCAGATGGCCACAGCAGGTGTGTGTGTGTGTGTGTGTGTGTGTGTGTGTGTGTGTGCCACACTGCTCAGTGACAGTTGCTTTCAGTGTTTCAGTCTTAATCACACTCTCTGATTTCTCTCTTCACACACAATGATTTTAAATAACAAATATTCATCGTTATTTGATATAATTACCAGGAAATCTGTACACTAATTTCTTCATAAAATTCCTGTTTAATTAATGACGAAAGAGAAAAACTAAAGTTGCAGATTATCAAGATAAATATTCAGATTTTAGCTGCAGAAATGCTAGCAGAGCTTGCTAAGTTATTCAAGCGATTATGAATAAACTGCTTTTTGTATAAACATTTGATACACGCTAACATGAAAGTCTTAACCTGACAGTCGGCTCACAGTTTTACCCTTTATTGCTAATAAAGGCACATGCTATTCAGATATATTAAAACAGTTAGCTATTAGCTAATAAGTGTTACTAGAGGAAGGACTGAATTCAGTTAAAGATTAATTAAGTTAAGGGCTAATTGTAAGTTAGCACTATGCTAGATACAACACTAACAAGAAATGTGAGCACAGTTATGTCATTTCACATGCTAGTAAAAATTAGTTACGTGGAATAAGGGTGTATTAGCATTTCTGGGCAATCAGTAATTGTATAAACTAATAAAAGCGAATTGTAGATTTAGAACTATATAATGAGGCACTTAGCATCAAGCTGCAGCTTTGTATATGATATGTACTTTTATCATACTAGTAATCATGCTAAACACAGTTTTAATGTTTTTTATTAGTATTAAATGCTAATAAGTAATACTCGAGAGGCTGAGTTGTTGCTATGCTAATAATATGACCCTTAGCATTGTGCTAAGCAGTATTTTGGTTAATAAGTGATTAACATGCTAGTGAGAAATGTTAGTTATTGAAGTGTTATGGTTATATCTGTTAGCATATTAGCATTTGTGTTAAACATGCTAATGTGACTCCTGATTACCAGTAAAAGGTCTGAGGTGGTGTGATGTTTTTAACTTGTTTTCACTTTTTTATTCACTTTTAGATTTCACATCACACTGTATTTGTGTCAGAAATTTCAGCATTTAAATGAAATAGAATTTTATATATGGTTTATGAAAGAATAATAATCTGAACATATTTTGGTAGAATAAGGAGTTAAACAGTTGGAGTTTTGTGTTTTTATTTAGAAGTTGCAAGTAAAAACAGGTTGTGACACTCGGGGTGAAATTCCCAGCGTGTTTTTATCTGTTCTAAATTTATGTAGTGCGTTGATACAAATTGCACTTCACTTTATAATTAATCAGCTGTGTTTGTACACGTCTGTCAACTGGGCTCCTGTTACACGTCTCTCTCTCTCTCTCTCTCTCTCTCTCTCTCTCTCTCTCTCTAAAGTGGCTTTGATTGTTTAACCCAATAACATTATGCTAAATACGTAATGCTAAACACAGAATCTGGTCTGGTTCAGTTTTTTTGTGTTAGTGAGACTCATTACAGTCTTGAACAAATGCTGTAATTAACACAAAACTAAGCGGCTAACATGTGAAAAGTTAGCGATGAAGCTAGCGTAGTGCTGTAAAGAGTACTGAGGAACTTAAACTGTGGTAAAGATTTCATTTAAACTCAATTTTAAATGTCTGTTTTATCATCTATCAGGATTAGAGCTCAACACCGGTTTCCGCAGCAACATGGCAGATAAAGGGGTGGACAAAGGTGCAGACAAGGGGGTGGAGCTTGGCTACGTGGGCATCGATGCCATTTTGGAGCAGATGAGGAGGAAAGCAATGAAGCAGGGCTTTGAACTCAACATCATGGTAGTGGGTGAGTGACGCGTCAGCTTTGACAGGAGCGCCGGTTTCTATAGCAACAGCTCTATAGTGTCTATAGTATCTATAGTGTCTTCAGTATCTATAGTATCAGCTCTAGAGTTTCTACAGTAATGGATCTATAGTATCTATAGTAATGGCTCTATAGTTTCTATAGTAACAGCTCTATAGTTTCTATAGTAACAGCTCTATAGTTTCTATAGTAAAGGCTTTATAGTTTCTACAGTAATGGATCTATAGTATCTATAGTAATGGCTCTATAGTTTCTATAGTAACAGCTCTATAGTTTCTATAGTAACAGCTCTATAGTTTCTATAGTAAAGGCTTTATAGTTTCTATAGCAACGGCTCTATAGTTTCTATAGTAACGGCTCTATAGTTTCTATAGTAACGGCTCTAGAGTTTCTATAGTAACGGCTCTATAGTTTCTATAGTAACTGCTCAACAGTTTATATAGTAACGGCTTTATAGTTTCGGCTCTATAGTGTCTATAGTAACGGCTCTATAGTTTCTATAGTAACGGCTCTATAGTTTCTATAGTAACGGCTCTATAGTTTCTATGGCTCCTTCACAACACAAACCTATTGATCTGAAGGTTTCTTGAAATAAGAAGTTTCTGTGTGAAGTGTGGAAGAAGGGTCAGAGCTCTATAAGAGCCAGAGGAACATCTACAAGACAGAGGAGTTTCTCAGTAACATGAAAAACTGTGATTGTTATCATGAAGATGAGAATAAAAAGAGGGAACGTCTCATAGAATGTTCCAGAATGTAACAATCAAGGGACAAAAGTTATGTAATCATTGGTGAGTTGTGGTGCTACAAAATGGAAATTCATATAAATATTCAGGCCAACATCCAGTTTTCTAATAATGTGTGTGTGCGTGTGTGTGTGTGTGTGTGTGTGTGTGTGTGTGTGTGTGTGTGCAGGTCAAAGCGGTCTCGGTAAATCCACTCTCATTAACACTCTGTTCAAGTCCAAAGTGAGCCGCAGATCAGTGATGACGAGCAATGAGGAGAGAATTCCTCAAACCATCGAGATCAAATCCATCAGCCATGGTGAAACACACACACACACACACACACACACGTATTCATTAACACCTCCACACACTCAAAATACATCACTCATTTCTTTTTTGGCATCAATAAGTTACACAGGTCTAGCTTTTTGCTCTATATATATTTATATCTACACACACACAAACAAACAAACACACACACACACACATTCTGTGTGTACAGACTGCATGAAAGCTGAAATGCGACCCCTGGTGGCTGTTGTACATATTACATTTGTCATTTTCATTACAGCTATACATACATACAGTTAAACATGTTAATTTATTTGATGTTAACTGCGTGTTTGTGTGTGTGTGTGTGTGTATGTGTGTGTGTGTGTGTGTTAGACATTGAAGAGAAAGGAGTGAGGATGAAGCTGACAGTGATCGACACACCAGGATTTGGAGATCAGATCAACAACGAGAACTGGTACGAGAACTCTCACGTGTGTCTGTGTAGTGGAAAAGTTTCAATGATGTTTCTAAATGTGTGTGTTTGTGTGTGTGTTTGTGTGTGTGTTTGTG
This sequence comes from Tachysurus vachellii, assembly GCF_030014155.1. Taxonomy (NCBI): domain Eukaryota; kingdom Metazoa; phylum Chordata; class Actinopteri; order Siluriformes; family Bagridae; genus Tachysurus; species Tachysurus vachellii. The sequence goes on along the minus strand of NC_083463.1, from coordinate 32,723,309 downwards.
TGTGGTTGTGTGTGTGCAGCTGGATGCCGATCATGAAGTTCATTAATGAGCAGTACGAGGCGTTTCTGCAGGAGGAGATCAACATCAGCAGGAAGAAAAAAATTCCAGATACACGTGTTCACTGCTGCATTTACTTCATCCCACCAACAGGACACTGGTACACACACACACACACACACACACAGACACAAAGTAGGCTAATGTGATCACATAATGTGATTTATATTATAGATGGATTTCTAATACAGAAATCAGGAACCATGCTGTAGTTTCAGTAACCTTTTTAGTTCCTGCTCCAGTTTTGGTACTTTTTTGGGGACTAGGAACTCTTTGTGGGTGGAGCTTTTAGTCTGTGTGACAGACGCAGAACAGACGAATCAGACTTGTTTAAGAAAATGGTTAAAAAACAAATAATGTTTACAGCAGTAACACAGTGTTTACAGTAAACAAACAAAACACACAAATACTTTAGAGTTTAATGTGTTCATCAGGATTAACACTAATTACTGAGGGCCTCTATTACAACAGCACAGTGTGTATAAACACAGTAACAAATATGATGTGTGTGTGTGGGTTTGTGTGTGTGTGTGTGTGTGTGTGTGTGTGTGCTCATGTGTGTGGTTCCAGTTTGCGGCCAATCGATATTGAGTTCATGAGACACCTGTGTAAAGTGGTGAATATTGTTCCAGTGATTGCTAAAGCTGACACGCTAACGCTGGAGGAGAGGGACTCCTTTAAAAAGAAGGTAAAATTTACACACACACACACACACACACACACACACACACACACAGAACATTAAGTTTCAATTTTTTTAAGTTCAGGTGTTGCAGGAAGCTCTTTATGGCCCATGCTAAATATGTGTGTGTGTGTGTGTGTGTGTGTGTGTAGATCAGGGAGGATCTTCGAGCCAATGAGATCGAGATTTACCCTCAGACTGAGTTTGATGAGGATTCCGAGGACAGAACGATCAACGAGAAGATCAGGGTGAGTTCTGGAGCAGCACAGGGGTAACATGGAGCCACAGCAAGTACCACTGTATCAGCCACTGAAACTGTGTGTGTGTGTGTGTGTATGTGTGTGTATGTGTGTGTGTGTGTGTTTGTGTAGGACATGATCCCCTTTGCTGTGGTTGGCAGTGATCAGGAGTACCAAGTGAACGGGAAGAGACTTTTGGGTAGAAAAACACGATGGGGCACAGTAGAAGGTAAAGATCACACACACACACACACACACACACACACACACACACACAGGGAGAGATCATGTGAACAGTTAACGTTAATGTTATTGGGTTGGACGTGTTGAATGATGTGAGAGCTGTGTTACAGAGCTGTGAGAGGAATTACACCAACATTCATATATTCATGTGTGTTTGTCTAATTTGTGTGTATTTAGAGAGAGAGAGAGAGAGAGAGAGAGAGAAACAGATGATAGAAAGATAATCAAGTGTGTTGGAACTTGAATATATCTGAATGAGAGTGAGCTCTAAATGTATTGTGTGTGTGTTTGTTGTGTTACAGTGGAGAACATAGTGCACTGTGAGTTTGCTTATCTGCGGGATTTGCTCATCAGGTGAGCCTCGAATACTGACACAGGATAAAAATAACAACAATAAATAAACAAATAAGTAAACAATCAAACAAATAAATAAAAAAAACAATTGTTGTGTCTCAGGACACACATGCAGAATCTGAAGGACATCACCAGCAGTATTCACTACGAGGTGTATCGTGTCCGCCGACTCAACGAGAGCAACACACACACCACACACTCGAACGGAGACACAGACGAAGCGTTCACACATGAGATGTAGACCTCCGTCTGATCTGTCCATCACGCCTGTCCTCCAGATCCAACATGTGGACTGTAGAATTGCTAATACATGTCTGTTAGTGTGTGTGTGTGTGTGTGTGTGTCTGTCTGTGTGTGTGTGTGTGTGTGTGTGTTCAGCTTCATGCTCGTTGCCTAAATGTGATTTTCAGTCTTTTCCCCCAGATGATGTAAAACTTATGATTAACTTATGAAACTTTGATGTAAAAATTTTAAAATTGTGTTATGATGTAACAAGGCTACCTCACTAACGCTAACACACCCTGACTAGCCTGCTAGCTGGTTAACTTGCTCAACATTAGTTTGAAAACCAAAATGAATTAGTGATTTTGATTTTATTTTGAAGCTTGCTAGTCATAGCTGATTGAGATTTTGCCTGCTAGTTAGGAAGTAACAATAGCTAAGATAACTAAGATTACACCAGATGTGAGTTAGCTAAACTAGCCAGCTAGGTACAGGTGTGTTAGTGGATAAAACATGTGTTATTGTGTGTGTTAGCTAGTGAGTGTTAGCATAGCAGCATCATGATGTAATTTTATTCTTGCTCCAGCAGCAGAGGTTTCTTTCTTTAAAGAGATAAGTGGATGTGAGTAGCAACCGGTTGCCATAGTAACTGTTTTGTAAATACATTGATTTCTGTCCTTGTTAGCATTGTTTCCTGTGAGGATTTTACAACACCAAATGAACTGAAACCTTTATTAAATATATTTTTAAATGTATAAAAAAAGAAAACGAAGAGAAAACCCCTGTCATCATGCTAGCTGTGTTATTCATTAGCATGCTAGCTGTGTTATTCATTAGCATGCTAGCTGTGCTATTCATTAGCTTGCTAGCTGTGCTATTCATTAGCATGCTAGCTGTGCTATTCATTAGATTGCTAGCTGTGCTATTCATTAGCATGCTAGCTGTGCTATTCATTAGCATGCTAGCTGTGTTATTCATTAGCATGCTAGCTGACATTTCTGCATATTAATAACGTTTCCTGTCTGCTCCACACACCACTTTATAACATTTTACTTTACACCATGTTTGTATGGTTTGGGAGAAGAACAAGACTGTCTGTAAGGACTTTTTCACTGTGTGTGTGTGTGTGTGTGTGTGTGTGTGTGTGTGTGTGTGTGTGTGTGTGTGTGTATTGATGTAAGCTTAATAAATGTCTCTTGAATCCTGAATGGATCTGTATACATAATTATTATTAAAAAAAAAAAAAACAACAGATTAATGAAATATTTTAGAATTTTGAATGAAATCAACTTCCTTGTTGTTGTTGTTGTTGTTGTTGTTGTTTTGTAGTAAACAGAACTCAGCTATAAATCTGTGTGAATTGTGATTATAAATGATGACCATGTGTTTGCTCCAGCTGTGGCTCCACCCACTGATAATCACACACCTGTAACTGCTCTTAAAGCGTCATTATCGCTCCTCAAACCTCCCCTTCATCACTTCCGTCAAACCGCAAATATAATTATATTATAAACTCTTTTAATTTTGTGCACAAAATCTCTCCATAAGAGAAACGTAACGTCCCAGAGTTCAGCTTTAATACTCATCAGATCTGCTGAGGTTTACAGTGTAAACCTCAACACCAGATACTCAGCGCTGATAACTGATCTCATTACACATTAATACCAATTAACTCACTAATTAACTCACAAATGGACACTAATTGACTCACTAATTAACACACGCTCATTTGACTGTGCTGTTTGTGTATCTTTAGAGTCAGTAATTCTACTGTTAAATCACAGAGGAAATATCACACTGACTGCAATACACTTCACCTCGTTTACACACACACACACACGCACTTTATTGTTAACGTGTGTAATTTTGTCTATAAACCCTGTCCTTATCTGCTGCCTCACTGGAACACTTTCATCTGAAGAGGCATGAACAACGTTCTCAGGTGAACAACGTTCTCAGGTGAACAACGTTCTCAGGTGAACAACGTTCACAGGCGAACAACATTCACAGGCGAACAACATTCACAGGCGAACAACGTTCTCAGGTGAACAACGTTCACAGGCGAACAACGTTCACAGGCGAACAACGTTCTCAGGCGAACAACGTTCACAGGCGAACAACGTTCTCAGGCGAACAACGTTCTCAGGTGAACAACGTTCTCAGGCGAACAACGTTCACAGGCGAACAACGTTCACAGGCGAACAACATTCACAGGCGAACAACATTCACCTCAACAGTTAGATGCAAACTGAATGAAATTGAATTGAATGTACAGATGGACAGAGACATCTGATGGAAATCCTCTGCATCGCTCCAGAAAGACAAAAACGTGTCGCATATAAATGGCTACGAACCTTAAGTGAGAAACTTAATATTATGAAAAAGAGCATGTGTCGTGTGTCATGTGTCAGTAATGACCTGCTCCCTAGTCTCTTTTTCCTAGTCCTTTCTCCCTATTCTCTAGAATCTACAGAGTGCAGTATGGTCCAGTGCGCATCATCTGGATTTATTTTTCTTCTAATTTTAGATTGAGTGCATTGTTGGTCCTACACGACGCTTTTAGAAGAAAAAAATCATCTTTTTTCGCTTCGCTGCTGCTGCCCCCTGGTGGCCGTGCACGTTAACGCACATGAGTTTCTCTATCCGTCTGTCACTCCATCTCTTCATTTGTCTCACGTCACCTCTATCTGTCTTTCTTCCTCCTCCATCCATCACTGGTTTATTATTGCGTGGCACAACGACACTGAGATTAAAAATGATTCCTGCTCCCACTCCATCTTATTCCCTCTCTCCGTGTCTCTCTCCATCACTCGCTCAGCGTGTGTGTTATCAGCTGGAAGGCTGAAATTCCACCTTATTTACATTTATATGATCAGATTTTCAGCTCACTATGTAAATGTGCCCTTTCCTGTCGTAGGCGGTCACATGTTCGTGCGCTCTGGCAGAGAAGAGGAGAGGGTCTGAGCTCAGGACTGTAATGATGAAGACGATGATGATGATGATGATGATGATGGTGATGGTGATGATGATGAGGTCTGGACATGTTTAGTACTTTTGAAGTTCATATTGAGATTGTTTCTTCACAACACGTTTCACACATTTATCACACAAGTAAATGAATCATTAAAACACACAAAACTCATCTCACAGATTTAATTGGAATATTAAATTGTTCCATATTCTGCCCTGTCCCTTCTTTATTCACGTCTTTATCTTGTCCTTCTTTCTGAGTTTTTAGTTGTCATTAATTCCTGGTTCTTTTTTTGTCCCTTGTTCCGTTTCTTGCTCCTTGAACATCTCTCTCTCTCTCTCTCTCTCTCTCTCTCTCTCTCTCTTTCTTTCTCTCTCTCTGTCTCTCTCTCTTTCTTTCTCT
>NC_083463.1:32705639-32708139 GCF_030014155.1 Tachysurus vachellii | reverse complement strand
ATCAGTACATGAATATAAACCTGTCGTACAGTCAGAGCTGCTGTTAGAGAGAATTAATCAACACCTGAACACCAATCAGGTGCCAGGACTCGCAGCGGTGTGTAGTGTCAGATTAATTACTAATTAATGACTAGTCTGTTGTTGCACGCTGATGTTTCATGTATTAAACGGTGGAGTAATTAGTGAGTGTGTTCCTGATGACGAGCAGATAAGATACACGTCTCCTCTTTTTCTCCATGTGTTGGAGAACTGACCTGTGATTGATAGCGTGTTATTAGCGAAGCTGCCATTATTCTGATATCCTGCACCGGATTTCCTCTTCGCTAATCGCTCACTTCTTCTGTCACACCAGCGAGTCATTTATAACGTCTCATTAACGATTAGAGTTAATGGATTCTGGGAGAAGAAAAAAATCAGCTCCAAGTGGAAATCTCCTACATGTGAAGTGTGTGTGAAGAGCAGATAAAGGTCTCAGCTCAGGACTGGACCTCCAGAACCACACTTTTAATTCTTTTATTATCGTTCTGTTTTTTTTTCTCAAGCATGATTTATATCTTGCATTTTAATTATTTTATTCTGAGGCCTAGGACTGGAAATATAAGCGTCACAGCTTCATTTATATCTGCAGAAAGTAAGTTTCAACATTTTATTCTTTATTTTCATTTTTATTTAATCCACAATGTTTTAACTTCTGTTACATCTTCGCTGAATTTACTTCATGACTCTGAGACACTTTTCTTTTTCTTTTACTTTAGTAATAAAATGTCAAAACTCAACAGAAATGTTTTTGTGTCAAGTTAAACAACTTTGAAGAATGGATTAAGCTCCGCCCCCTCAACATGTCTTCATATAATATATCTCAGAAAACCTGTTTTAAATGTCACTGTATGTGTTATGTACAATTTCTCTTATAAGCCATATAAACCACACACACACACACACACACACACACACACACACACACAGAGTCCCGTACACATTACTTTTAGGATGAAGATTCAGGATTTCAGATGGAGATTTAATACCGTCAGTGACCTTTACCGAGCCGGCTGTGTCTCATTTACATATAATATACTGAGTCCAGACTTCAGACTGAGGGATTGTGTCTGAGTGAGTGTTTTATTCACACACACACACACACACACACACACAAACACACAATCTATCTAGACTACAGAAAAATATATCTCTATTCTATAAGATTAATATAAAGGTGATTTCTCTCTGATCTCGACTTCAGTTTTGTCTCTTAAAAGATGTTTTTCTTTCTTCTTTCTAGAAATGAACTAAAATGACTTGCTTATCGAACGAGGAATTATCACATGAAATTAAATGTTTCATGTTTTTTATAATCTCATCATATAAAATGACAAAAAGAGATTCTTTTTGTGATGTAATGCTACAGAATGTGTGCCACCTCTAACTCTTATCCTTCTCAGAGTTTGTGATAAAGGTGAGACTTTTCATCTTAATCCTAACCTTTCTCTTACAGCCAAAACTAAACATCAAGTGTTTACAAAGATCAAAATCCTCTCTCTTTCTCCACACACACACACACACACACACACACACACACACAGTACAGGACAGTTAGATAGAGATGGTGATGAGGTGTGTGTGGATGGAGGAAGGTAAGTGCAATCAGAAATAGCAGGAGCAGAGGCGTGAAATTGGAACCACCCCCTAACTCTCTCTCTCTCTCTGTCACTCTCTCTTTCTCTCTCTCTTTCTGTGTATTTCTCCTCCTGTGTTTATTCGCACTGTGCATTATGGGTTAATTTCTTTTTCAGGCAGCTCACAAGCTCTCCTACTCTTTCTCTCTCTCTCTCTCTCTCTCTCTTTCACGCACACACACACACACACACACATACACACACACACACACACACAAACATGCTGTACAGAAAGTCATGAATCTTTCATGCTGCAGCTTGCTGTAATCCCTGAGGCGTGCTCACAGGACACACACACACACATACACACACACACACACATACACGCACACACAGGATGATAGAGAGGGTAATGGAGTGATAAAGGATGAGGCGAGTCTTATTTCTGTTCTGTGTAGCACATGGTGTGTGTTGTGTGTCTGCATTCAGTACATTGATGACACTGATGTACACACACACACTCACACACACACATTCACACACACACACACGGACACAAGCACACACACAGACACACGCCCTCACATACATACACACTCACACACACACGGACACACTCACACACACACGGACACGAACACACACACACGGACACACTCACACACACGGACACACATGGACACACACGGACAAGGACAGACTCACACACGGACACACACACGGGATTGATTTACTCCACAGATCCTTGGACCACAGCATCATCTTCTCTTGTAATAAACTTCTGATTATATGTTTATAGAGACTTTATAACTGTATTATTACATAAACACTGAAATGATGGGCCTTTATTCTCATGCCTGATTTATGACGTTTTCACGTGTTCAGAT
>NC_083463.1:32685639-32695639 GCF_030014155.1 Tachysurus vachellii | reverse complement strand
TGGGGATGTGTGTGTGTGTGGGATGTGTGGGGATGTGTGGGGTGTGTGTGTGTGTGTGGGGTGTGTGTGTGTGTGTGTGTGTGTGTGTGTGTGTGTGGGATGTGTGTGTGTGTGTGTGTGTGTATTGGGGGGGGTGTGTGTGTGTGTGTGTGTGTGTGTGGGATGTGTGTGTGTGTGTGTGTGTTTTGGGGTGTGTGTGTGTGTGTGTGTGTGGGATGTGTGTGTGTGTGTGTGTGTGTGTATTGGGGTGTGTGTGTGTTTGTGTGTGTGTGTATTGGGGTGTGTGTGTGTTTGTGTGTGTGTGTACTATACTGTATACTGAAGCTTGTTTAACTTTGTGTTAATCACTAAACTAGATTTAATAGAAGAAGCAGTCTGTTATATTTCTATAAGTTACAGAATATAAACTTGTAGCCTTGGGCTAAGCTAATAAGCTAATGCACCGCTAATAATGACGTGTTCAGGGATAGTTAGGTAATAATGTTAATAACGTTGCTAACTAACGCTACTGAGATTATGACGACGGTTATTAACTCATTATTATATTCTGTAATGTAAAGTGTTGTTTTATTTCTCTTTGTTTTCGTTAGATGTTTATACTTCTATAAGAAAGAAAAAGGGAAATTAATAATAATAAAAATATTCAAGTGAAGCTTTTTGTTTTGTTTTGTTAAGTTTAACAAGAAAAACATTTTCATTTTGATACTTTCAATATTTCATAGCCTCCTTTTTTATTTTATACATAAAATTTATTATTGAAATTTGCATATTGAATGTGATTGGCTCAAAGCTGCAGTTATTTAGTGACATCACAAACTGAGATTGTAGCTCCGCCCCCAAATCGGTTGAACGTTGCCTTATTGTCTGTTTGTCACAAAGATTGAGCTAATGGTTATAGCAGCGTATCTAGCTTACTAATTTTTACTGAAAAATGACTAGCATTATTCTCTCCCTCTGTCTCACACACACACACACACACACACACACACACACACACACACACACACACACATGCGTTCTTGGCATCAGTCGAGCATAGAGCTCAGATGGCCGGGAATAAAAACAGCCTCTTTTTGCTCAGCATGCTCATTCCGACGCTCTCTCCAGGTATCCCCCATTCCTGCTTTTCCATCCGTACCAGGCTCCATTTTCTCTTCTTTATCCCTTCATCATTTTTTCCTCTTTTTGTTCTACTCGTTGTGTCCTTGCAACCAAATCAAAGAAGTAAAAAAAAAAAAAAAAAACAGGCTCGATCTCAGGACATGATTAATTTATCATGTCGTCTGATTGTCGTGTGCGTGTTTTTCCCCATCCTTGTAAGTGAAACAGACGTACGGAGAGAATGTGAGGGTTTCTGAGGACACGGATAAAAAAAGGGGGAAGAAAAAGAGAGCGAATGAGACAGAAAGCCTAGTTATCTTGGCTCTGTTTCAGCTCTGATAAAATGGCGTCGTGTTCCGAAAGACAGCCAGGAAAACAAACTGCTCCTGGATCTCCTCACTGTTCCTGAGTTCTTCTATGTTCCTGAAAATTCCAGTCAAAAAAACGAAGCTGTTGAGGTGCTGAACGGACACCAGCACGGCTCGAAAGGTATTTCAGGTTTTGCCAGTCGAGTCGAGCTGAAGGACATCCGAGCCTTTTAACCCGTCTTAACCCAAACCGCCGCTGGCTTTTTCCCCTCCCGCCTCCCCTTGAAAGAGCAGTTTGATCCTGGAGCCAAAGCGAGACTGCAGTCTGGGAAAGCAATTTTTTTTTTCAACTGAAAGAAATGATGATGTCCCAGATTTTAAGATGTGAACTGCTCCTTTGTCGAAGCCGTATCAGAGCTCTGAGGCCGGTAGTCGCCCAGTCAAAGGTGTCTTTCTGCGTAGATTTGTTGTGATTACCGATTCTGTCCGGATCTTGTGAAGTCACGGATTCACCGGTGCGTCTTTTCATCACTATCTTTTGCGAAATATCGAATATCGTGTTGTCTTCAGAGGTATGCAGGTCTGTCAGCACCATCCAGGTCCATTTTCTGTTTTCATCTCACGTTTTAGGAGAGTCGATTCTATTTGTACGCATGCGACGGTGCTCCTGTTCAGGCTGCAAGGTTTTTTTGGCTTGGGTTGAGCTGAAATTTAGCAAGGCCTGATGTCTGTGAGATAAGGACGTCTGGGGAACGTGGATAAGGCAAAATGAAGGAGACAAAAATCCGCCAAGGAAACGAATGCATTTTTGCACAATTATAGAGTTAAACCTATTCAATGCTTTTTATTTTGATGATCGGTGGTTGCGTTGAAGGTGAGCGATGAATTATGTAGCTTTATCAAAATGAAGCCTGAAGGTAAGACAAAAAAAAATTCCTGATTCTTTTATTGCCTAATTAATGCGTAATGAACTGAGGTTTGCCTTTAGGGAAGTAAACACGATCTCAGTAGCAGAGCGAAAGACTTGGTTGAGTTTGCATTCCAAAATCAATGACTTCCAGCCTCTTTTCCACCATCATTTCAAAACACTATTGATTTCCTGCTGTCATGATTGATTACACCGCCCGTGAAGTAAACTACATGTCGATTCAGAGCTCTGCAACCATACGTGATGAACGGTAGAAGTGTGGTTCTGGGTTTTATAGCGAGCTAGCGGAGCATGGGGAATGATGGATGAGGGACTGCTCTCGGTTTCATGCAAATAAATGAACCTCCGTTTCCACTTCAGCTTTTCTTGCAGGTCTGGGGAGAAATGAGTAATGGTGCTTCTTTTTCAGATGCTTCTGAAGATGTGTAATATTATATATATGGATGTGCTTCATCTAATATAACCAGTGACATGGTCCAGGGAGCATTGCAATATTCTGGAAGAACTAGGCTTGTATGACAAATATCTGGTGTAGTTTAAGGGAAAAGTCATAGATCACTGTCAGTAATCTTTTCAGTGCTGTTTCAGACTGAAGTTTTGTCAATTCAGTTAAAATTATTTCAGTTGCAGATTCACAGAACCTGTTTATTTTAGTAATGTGGACTTTAAACTCATGCTGTTATTATTATAATTATTATTATTATTATTTATAGCTTTTTCTTGCATGTGCCATACAGTTTCATAAGATCAAAGTTTCTTGCAGATTATTCCATAATTCATACACTTTTGTGTAGACACCTACTATATAGATATCTTATCGTCTTCTTTCTTGTCCTTATCTTTACAGTGCTGCCCAATCAGAGTGGCCTGGAAGCCCAGCATGAGAATTTGCTCTGTGGCGACCAAACCACATCCCGCAGCGTCCATACCAATTGCAATCAAGTGATTATTGATGAAAAGGTCACTAAACGTTCTTCAGAATCATTAGAATGTGTCGTGGATGCTGACACATCAACATTTGTGAATAGCAGCATGAGTATGGCTACAGGAGCTAGCCAGCACAGTCACTACCCAATCAGCAAAGCAAGTGTTAATCACTCCTCAAGTATGTTCTCTAGTCCTAGTGGCCCCAACAGGGGTTGGGTCTCTGAGGGCAAATCCGATTTGTCCATGGGTACCAGAGGCCAGTCTAATTGGGGCTCTTCAAATATAAACCTGAACCCCAGCGCTAACCCTTCCGCATGGCCCATACTTGGACATGAGGGCTCTGGGGTGGGGACCAGGCCTGGGGGTATTGGTGGGTCAAATTCAGTCTCATCCAATGTCTGTGGTCCAGGGGGCATCGCACCAATTCAAGGCACCAATGGAAATGGAAACCTTGTAGGAGACTGTGCTTGGGGAAATCCAGACACTCCAGAGCAGCACCAATCCCCAAAAAGCATGACTTTCAGCATGGAGCCCTCAAACCTTAAAAACGATGGACTGAACACTAAAGCAGAGCCTATGAGCCCTGTGGATGGTTGGGGGCGAAATATGAGTCAGTCTCCCACTGAGCCAACCACTGGAGATGGTACTGCTCGGTGGGGTAAAGGAGACACGAAGAGTGGAGAATCCAAAGACTCTGGCTGGGATTCTGGTGGCATCTCCTCTTGGGGACAAGGGGGAGGTGATGCAAACTGGGGCCACTGGAACAAACAGTCAGGCACAGAAGGTACTGGGTGGGATACAAATGAGGGTCCCATTCAAGAGTCAATGAATTCCTGGGGTACCGATGCTCCAGGCAGTGAAGGTAGCAAGGACAGCAATGAAGGACGTGAAGGGCAGCGTGAAAGGTCCTCCAGTATGGATGTTCCACTTCTGCCTAGACCGGACCTAGATCCTCGTGTGCTGTGCAATTCTGGCTGGGGTCAAACCCCTGTTCTGCAGCACACAGTCTGGGAAATGGACGAAAAACTTGGCCCCAAGGATGATGGTGGCACTGAAGCTTGGGGTACTTCCTCTAATGCACCTTCAACTGGATCACCACCTCAAGCAGGATGTGCCAATACCAAACTAAATGTGCCTCCTAGGATGGACTCTGGGAGCAAGTCTGAGGCGCTTTCTCGGGTTATGTCAACACCACGCTGGGGAGGATCCTCCTCACCAACAAATCAGGCAAGCACTGGGTGGGCAGAGCCACCTGCTAATAAGAAAGTGTCCAATGGCTCTGTTGGTAGTTGGGGAGAGCCAATGCCAGATGGCCCCAACACCAACAGTTCAGGTGGCCAGTTTTGGGGCTCACAGGACAAATCCTCAACCTGGGATGATGGTCCTTCCCAAGTAAAGTCACAACCTGGAGGAAATGGGCCTAGTTCTTCCTCAGGGTGGGGAAATTGTGCAAGTGGAGATTGGGGAGAGCCTTCAGAAGGAAAGATGGAAAGTTCTCGTAGTTCCTCTTGGGATGGAGATGGTGGGAGCTGGAAGGAAACCCAGAAGGGCTGGGGAAAAGCAGCTCCACTGGGAGGTGAAAACTGTCGTGACTCCCAACACTCAAATGGTCCTGTACAGGGTTGGGGTGGAAAGAGTCCTCAAGAGTCCATGGGCTCTTGGGGTGGCCCAAATTCTTTGAAGCAGAGTGGTTCTAGCTGGAGGTCTGCAGGAAGACAGGATCCAGGGGATGAGTCTACAGGCTGGGAAGAGCCTTCCCCTTCCTCAATTCGAAGGAAAATGGAAATCGATGACGGAACCTCCACATGGGGAGATCCAAATTCCTACAGGGCCTGTGTAAATATGTGGGACAGAAATAACCCCTCCTCCCAGGGCAACCCCAGCAACAATGGGGGTAACAGCATCAACCATACAGGTCCTAACCACCATAGCCACGCTCAGACTCCGAAGCACTCCGATGGCAACAATGGTTCTTCTAACCAGCTAGGACCTTCACAAAACAGGATGCCCAAGATGAATCCAGGTGAGTGGCGTCATATGTTTGGTTTAAGAGGCGAAAATATTATGTGCTAAACAGCACAATTACATTGTCAATAGTTTGATAAATAAGGAATAAACCATAAACTCCTCCGTACTGAAGAGGTTGGAAAAATTACAGCTTATCTTCTGACTGCTAATGAGAGCTGACACTGGACTAGACTATAACTAACTGTGTCCCTACAAAAAAAATCACCATATCAACGATTAGGCACAATTAAATTACGTTCACGTCTCATGCGTATTGTATAAAAACTGAACTGTTACTACAGAAATGCTAAAATATTCAACGGAGCGCATTAAGATACTGTCAGAGCTGCTGTTATAGAAGATTAATCAGCACCTTCTGACCTTCGAGAATTCATGGTTTAAATCAAAAGTAAGCTACAAAAATCTGATTGCGTGTATGTGAAAGCAATGAGAGCTTGAAGGAGCTCTTCCCCGGAGCTGGCATTATGTAGCTGGGCTGTCAGGAGTGAGCTTGATGCAGGAGTTCTGTTTCAGAGCTTTAACAGAACCGTGTGATGGCATGCATTCTGCACCGCTCTGCTGCCAGTTGGCCTGCGTCCTGCAGTTAAAAAGACACGTCCGCCTTGTGTTTGGCTTGACAGAATCGGCCCTCGGGCCCTGCTCCCGGCCCCATGAAAGCTTTCTATTTCTGTTCTTGGCAGCGTTCAGGATCGGTGGCAGACAAAGACGTTTGCTGTCTGTATTTTTTTTCCCTCTGTCCTCCTAAGAGCAGCCTCTGTATGCTTCACTCTGCTGTTATCAGTAGTGTCACTACGATCTTTTTGCATGCGCGACAATGCAAACAAATATGTGGGTGTCGGTCTACGGGGGAAGCTTTTAACGTTACAGTCAATTGCATAAGTGACCAAATGTGAATTAAAATTTTTGGTCTACTTAAAAAACTTTTCCAATCTCGGTTTTAATTTCTCTGGATCATCACATTCCTTTTTAATCAGGGGAATCTCTGGACACGTTTCCAAAATATCGTTTATTATGCTAAGAATAAAGAAGATAAGATATCTAAGTGACCCAGAACAACGTGACCTCCGTTGCGAGCTAGTAATCAGACTGTCTGTCTGTAGGCTGGGGGGATCTCCCCAACATTCAGCCCAAATCTGAGTTCCGGGGAGAACCGGACTCCTCGAACCCTACAGTGGATAACGGCACCACAGCATGGGGGAAGTCGCCTAAAGCTGCTGGAGTCTGGGGAGAAAACAGCCACGAATCCACTGGATCCTTTAGCAGAGGCTCAGGAACCTCTAAACCAGGTAAGAGCTGTGATGGTGGGATGTGGTGACTTTTTAATTTGTCTCTGTTCATGTGATAACAAGTCTATGAAACAAAAAGGTTAGTAATTATGGCTTTAAAACACGCTGACACCTGGTGGTTGGATATCTATGACGTTGTAAAATCTTTGCTTTTGTTTTTTTAAAGAAACTTTGGTTTCATTGTTCTTTTTTTTTTTTTATTATTTATTTTTTTTACAGCCCCCAAATCTATGCAGGACAGCTGGGGGTCCGGCGGGGAGGAGATCGGCATTAGCGGCAGCCAGTGGGATGCTGAGGATGGGGACATGTGGACTAGCCCCGCCTCCCAGGACAACACTTCTTCCTCTAGTTCCTGGAACCAGCCCAAGAAAGCAGTACAGAAGGTGGGAGTATGAGTTAATGAATGTAGTACTGCTGGAGTCAGTCGTTTAATTCATTTAGTAATTAATAAACTTTGACACACTCCATTTTAAAATATGTTTTATCTGGAATTGCTGTGTTGAGAGATTTTGGTATGATTATTACTATCAATACTATCACTTTTATAATCTGAATTCATTTTATACATGTAATTTTTATTTATTTATTTATTACATTAATTATGTTTTTTTTTCTCTTCTCAGGGGAAAATACCAACCAAACAGGATGAAGTTTGGATCATGAACCGACTGATTAAACAGCTCACAGACATGGGCTTCCCTGTAAGCTACTGAATAATCTTCATAATGCTTCATATGAGAACCATAAACATTTTACATGGAGGATTTTGAACCTGGAGTTTATAGACAGGTTCCTGGAAAATTGCTGTGTTTGTTTTGTTTTTTAACTGTAGTACATTAAATTGACTCTAAATGCAGCCTTAGATCCTTAAATATCTTGCATATGTTTTTAATACAACCTTAAATCCACTTTAAATACCATCCTGAATATCACCAGAGTGTGTTTGTGTGTGTGTGTTTGTGTGTGTGTGTGTTTGTGTGTGTGTGTGTGTGTGTGTTTGTGTGTGTGTGAATTTCAGAGGGATCCTGCAGAGGAGGCACTGAGAAGTAACAACATGAATCTAGACCAAGCTATGAGTAAGTGTGAAACTAGCACATATTTACCCACACACACACACACACACACACACACACACACACACACACACACTCACACTTTGGCTCAATTTTTATCTGTGTTAAGGCGCTCTGCTGGAGAAAAAGAGCGATGGAGATAAACGAGGGATGAGGACGCTGTTGTGTCGCCCCCCTAACCTCGCAAAAGACTTGTCACTCGACCGAAACACCTTTCTAGACAAGGTACTGAGCTTTAAAACACACACACACACACACACACACACACACACACACACACACACACACACACACACACACACACACACACACACACACACAAGCATGTCCCCATCTAAGCTGATTTCCTCGTCTATGCTCTGTGTTTATCAGGACGGTGGATTATCAGATGACACGCCCACATCACCCTTTATTCATTCTCCTGGCCTCAAACTGACCAATAGCAGCCTTCCTAGCCATGGCATGGGCGGAGTCTCACCAGGACTAATGCAAAACTTAAACAGTAGACAGGTGAGTGGGGAAAAGCAGGTATTAATAAAAAATATTAAATAAAAAATATATGTGAAATGTAACTCTTCCTGTTGCATGATTTTTAGATTGTTGTATTACTGTATTTCTGCTGTGTGTGTGTGTGTGTGTGTGTGTGTGTGTGTGTGTGTGTGATTTAATATTACCTGTAATTTTATAAAAAACATGTTCTTTCATCTGCTCCCTGTTCGGGGTCACAATAAATAAACTAGTGTCTCTTCTGCTAAATAAATCTCATGTTTCTTTCACAGATGAATGGAATGTTTGGCAGTAATGGAGCAGCACAATCCAGGGCTCCACCCCCTCAAGCACTAAACTCCACCCATCATCCCCCACTACGTGCTCAAGTGCCTCAGTTTCTCTCCCCTCAGGTGTGTAAAACCCGTCTCCCGACATTCCGGCCCGGAATCCCGACACGTCGACTCAGTGTTTTATTAAACCATAGAGTTTAATAACGTTGTACATCACAGTATTCCAGCTGTAGACGTGAGCCCAGCTACACTGTCTCCCAACATTCCAGCTCAGTTTATTATCTCAACACTCAGACCCACATTTTAGCTCAACATTCTGCATCATCAGCCATAAATTACCCGTTTTTTTCCATGACTTGATGAGTCTGTAGTGAAGTGAATGTGACTCTCTCTGTATTCTGATCTGTTCTTCATGTGCAGGTTCAAGCGCAGCTCTTGCAGTTTGCAGCAAAAAACATTGGCCTGAATCCTGCACTTTTAACTTCACCGATAAACCCTCAGCAGATGACCCTGCTTTACCAACTCCAACAACTGCAGATGGTGAGAGAGGGAGGGAAAGAGGGAGGGATGAAGGGAATGACTGAGTGGCAGAAGTAGGAATGAACAATAGCAGAAGGGATGACTGTGTTCCAGCCTGATCGTTTATTCCTCCATAATTTCAGGCAAACTTTTTATCCCGATATTCCGGCTTTCCAGCATGTTTTAGTTTTATCCCAGCTACACTTTATCCCCACATCATCCCAGCTACACTTTATCCCCACATCATCCCAGCTACACTTTATCCCCACATCATCCCAGCTACACTTTATCCCCACCTCATCCCAGCTACACTTTATCCCCACCTCATTCCAGCTACACTTTATCCCCACCTCATCCCAGCTACACTTTATCCCCACCTCATCCCAGCTACACTTTATCCCCACATCATTCCAGCTACACTTTATCCCCACCTCATCCCAGCTACACTTTATCCCCACCTCATCCCAGCTACACTTTATCCCCACCTCATTCCAGCTACACTTTATCCCCACCTCATTCCAGCTACACTTTATCCCCACCTCATCCCAGCTACACTTTATCCCCACCTCATCCCAGCTACACTTTATCCCCACCTCATTCCAGCTACACTTTATCCCCACCTCATTCCAGCTACACTTTATCCCCACCTCATCCCAGCTACACTTTATCCCCACCTCATCCCAGCTACACTTTATCCCCACCTCATCCCAGCTACACTTTATCCCCACCTCATCCCAGCTACACTTTATCCCCACCTCATCCCAGCTACACTTTATCCCCACCTCATCCCAGCTACACTTTATCCCCACCTCATCCCAGCTACACTTTATCCCAGCCGTTCTGTATCACAGCAGTCTACCTGAGCACCGTGTAGGTTGTATTCAGACTTTCCCACCCAGCATTTTATCCCAACCGAACAAAGGAAGAAGGGTGTGATTGTAGGGAACAGTGACTGAATCAGGAAAGGAGAAAGTGAACGAGGAAGGAATTTATAAATGAACTGAGTAAGAGACGGAGTGAGTGATAGAACGAGTGACGGAGTAACAGAAGG
>NC_083463.1:32673139-32680639 GCF_030014155.1 Tachysurus vachellii | reverse complement strand
AACAACAACAACATCAACAACAACAACATCAACAACAACAACATCAAAAACAGCAACTAATCAGTTTAAGGATAATCACTTTCCCTGGATCTGTTTTTTTATTAGAAGTAGAAACACAAATATTAGAAGTAGATTTTTTTTATTGATGTAACAGAAGTAATTGTGAACTGACTGGAAAGCTTTGGAGGAGTTTTATTTGAAGAAAAAGAAGAAGACGAAGAGACGAGGCAGCCATTTTAAACGGAGTTAAAACACCTCACAGCCGTGCTGTCTCCTCACCTGCTCCTGCTTTAATCTCTTTACCTTCTCTGTGATTTTTTTTTAAAAAACTTATCAGCCTTAAGTGTCTCATTTTTAACTTCTTTAAAAAAAAAAACAACAAAAAAAAACAACAACAAAACTAAAGAACATTTTATAACTTCTGTTTCTGAGCCAACGATTTGGAAGAGGGAAATGAGAAGGCCAATCAGACTCCCTCTGAATCTTACACAAAAAAAAGCCTGAGGTACATTAACCCCTGTATTGTTAAAAAAAAAAACTCTGTGTGTGTGTGTGTGTGTGTGTGTGTGTGTGTGTGTGTGTGTGTGTGTGTGTGTGTGTGTGTGCGCACAGGCAGTCAACCAAGCATTCATGACAAACCACTATCTGAAAGTTTCTCACTGAGATCCTCATGTTTTTGTCCTGAGCGGATTTCAGTGCCGAATGTCAGATGTTTATTTTTTTTGCACAGGATCCGATGAAGAAGAAACTCTGTGTCCATGTGATGTGCTGTGCAATATACCCTTCATCATCATCATCATCATCATCATCATCATCCTTCTATGCTTCTTCTTACATCCTCGCTGAAAATCTTTTTGTACGTCAGATCTGTTCTACAGAGACTTATGGACTCGTCGGGTTCGGCGGCCGTGTCCTAAATCCATGCACACTTTCTCTCAAACCGGAGAGATCCGAGATCACGGCGGGAAAAACTCGGCTTTCAGGCACAACACCAAAACTACCGATCTTCTCCTAATGCAGTAAAAATGTTTTCTTGGGGGGGTTTAATATAATATATGAACTGATATGATAAGCACTTATAGACAGATGGAGTGATTAGGTAATGAGGAAAAAAAAAAAAACAAAAGCAAAGAAATAAACAAAGCAAAGACTATTTTAAAATTCCGTTTGATGCTGAATTTGAAGCGACTTTAAAAAGACTGAATCTACAATCAGACTGAAACTCGCAGCACGTTTCTACTCTCTGTGTTTTTTTTCCATCTCCTTCTTTCTGGATTAAATCAAAATGAATGTCATTATTATTCCAAACTTCTTTATGGCCTTCGCTGCATCCGGAAAAAGACACCGGAAAAAACAGGGATTATTATTATTATTATTATCCGGACCAGTTACCGACTGAGAAGTGGATAGGAATGCAGCGGTGCAACAGCGTTGTGTGTCGTGTGATGTCACACTGCCAGAAGGTTGTGATGTCACAGTAGAGTGTCGACGTCCTCGTGATGAACTTTGTGATTCTGCGTCTGAAGACTACGTTGGGATCTTATGTGATGTCGGAATGCTGGTGTGTCACTGTGTGGGAACGCTTCAACGTCACAACGACAGACATTAGCGTCTGAGGTCACCTGATGGTGTAACAGGTGCCAGTCACGGTGACAGAACCCTGCGCCGGGGCGACGCACGACATGACGACTGTGTGTGGAACGCAGCGACGTCGCAACGTTACACGACGACCTGGAATGTCACGTGACGCCTCTGTGTTTCGTCAGAAGCTCCTGTTCCCTTCGCACGCCCCGGTGCGATCTGGGTATTCAGTAACGGTGTGTCCACCACCCAGAGACCGGTGTGTTGCAGTGCATTGTGGGATTCCTGCAGAACAGTGCGCTACATAGCGGATGGCGAATGATAAGGACACGGTGCAGTGTGTGATGTGTTTCTGTCGCTACGACTAATCAAAGCCAAATCATCACCTCACACATCTCTGTACCTTCAGCAGGAAACCCAGAACAGGAAACGCCCACAACAACAACAACAACAACAACAACAACATAATGTTGGATGTTTACGTTATACGTTTAGTTTTTTTTTCCCTCGTACTGAACATTTCTGGAAACCGTCAGTGTTCATATGCACAAACACTTCCTGTCCTGTGGGAAGGAAACAAGGAGCAATTTAAATAATGATTGTTTTGTGATTTGATGTGAAAAAATCGTGTGAGTGCGCGAGTGTGTGTGAGTGCGCGCGCGAGTGTGTGTGAGTGCGCGCGCGAGTGTGTGTGAGTGCGCGCGCGAGTGTGTGTGAGTGCGCGCGCGAGTGTGTGTGAGTGCGCGCGCGAGTGTGTGTGAGTGCGCGCGCGAGTGTGTGTGAGTGCGCGCGCGAGTGTGTGTGAGTGCGCGCGCGAGTGTGTGTGAGTGCGCGCGCGAGTGTGTGTGTGCGAGGGCGCGACTGTGTGCGAGTGCGCAAGTATGTGTGCATGCGTGTGAGTCCGCGAGCGTGTGTGAGTGCGTGTGTGAGTGCGCGAGCGTGTGTGAGTGCATGTGTGAGTGCGCGAGTGTTCACAGCTGCTAAACGTCCTCCTCTTCCTCCTTGTTTGCAGCCTGGTGGTTTTTCTCCTCCCCTTTACTGAGTAACTGATTAGTTAATAATTACAGACGTTACTTCAACCACCTGCTCTGAGAATTCCTCAGTGTTTAGTTTAACGTTAGCCGCAATCTTACTCTCGAACCAGCACATTATTTTGTTACTATGCAAAATAAGAGAACGCAGACACATTGCCGAGGTGGTGGTGGTGGTGGGGGGGGGCCTTTAGCGTAAGGTTTTTATTTTAAGTGCCAGAGGTCAGAGGTCACGTGCACATGACTGTTTCTCTCTGAATGTTATCGGTTCATTAGAAGGTGTTCAGAGCAGAGCGACGTCTCGCTCCGGCACTCGTTCAGGGACGCGACCCACACCTAGTCTGTCAGACGGAGAATGAGGCTGAAGGTGAAGCGAAAACACTTCGATGTTCCAGAGGTTTTGGTTCGGACAAAAAAAATTCAACACTTTATTTGGGACTCGGACGATCAGCCGAGACGCCGCGCGGTGTTCAGCGTTCGTGTAGTTTACGTCTTCGCCCCAGGAGCCGGAGCTGTGAGTCTGTAAAAGAACAACACAATGTAAACGTCACGTTTCTGTGCCAAGTGCCTCGTTACAGTGACCCAGAGCCCGATAAAAGAAACAGTGAATCATTTCTCACACAAATCCGTTTCCTAACTGAACATTTCTCATCTCTGTTCTGTCATTTTCTGTCTGTAGAATTATTAAAGTCTAGTTTTTTCTTAAGCGGCTAAATCAGTCGAATCTCAGTCAGACTTTAACTAGGATTAAATTTCCCAGTAAAATTAAAGTTTTAATTTTCTCTTTTTATTGTATTTCCTTTCTGCTCGTGATGTTCCGTTAACTAGTAAATCATTTGAGATGAAGATGATGATGATGATGATGATGATGATTGATTTCTTTATTTTCTATGCAAGATGAGAGAAATTCTTGAACCTTGTTCCTCGCTCAGATTCCAGACTTTAACCTGCTTCGTTTTGTCCGGTTTGATTTTAGCAGCTCTCAGATTCGATCAGATTTAGGCTCCGCCTCCCGCCGCCGGATGACCGATTAGTAGCAGAATGCAGATAGTGTTGAAATTGTACGTCATGTTTATTACGGTTTCTTCGCTCTTTCCTTATTCGCAATAAAGAAATATTCAGTAATAAGTAGAATGCGACACAATCAGCACTTTAACATTTTCATAATAAAAAAAATAAACAAACAAATAAAAGAGAGAGAGAGAGAGAGAGAGAGAGAGAGAGAGGAGTTCTTACAGGTTCTTTAACCTTTCAGTATTAAACTAAACAAAGTATTTAAAAGTGCAGAATTTAAAAGTGCGTTTTTTCTTCGTCACACTGTGTGTTAAATAAAATCTGACCAATAAAACCGATGAAAGAACGAAAGAATAAGTGAACAAACCTCTAACTGAATAAAGGACAGATTCTCTCAGTTCGACCCTCACACTCCTTTACGCTCCAGTGTTTAAGCGACTCGATGTTTATTGTAGTTATTAATGTTCATTTCATTCCCAATTCCTCCAGATTCAGTAAATCATTGAGTTTATAATCATTAGATGAAAATGTGGCTTTAGGTTTCAGGAACAAGAAGAAACACTAAAGAGCTCCAGACGTCGCCGCGTCCTCGGCTGATCAGCACTTTGAGCGACTTGCGTGACTTTGAATAAAATGTAAGAAGTTATTATAAAAAAGTAAACACTGAAAGCTGAGCTAAAGCTAAAGCTCCACAGGCTGTGCTTCAAATCCTGCTACTTTTATTTTACATACCAAAAAAAAAAAGAATAAATAAATAAGAAATAAATAAATTTATCTCTGAGCTCCGATGTTTGTTTCCGTCGTGTCGACTGCATGAAGCAGTGCCTTGTTCTGTACAGAGACGCAGTAATGTCCAGCCCCTGCTTTCTGCCCCACCCTCTTTAGGGAAGGGGACGTTACAGAGACGCGTCTTAACCTGAAGGACGTCCTCGTCTTTTTAGTTTTTGAGTTGGAGTCCAGTGAGAATCAGGTTGTGGCCCGAGTGTGAAACTGCCTTGTTCCAATCTCAATACCACAAGTGGACTATGTTAAAGTGTGCACTTCTTTTTGTCTCTCTGAAGCCCAGGAAGCTTCCTGATGACACCAGCATGAAATTAACCACAACTTCTGTCACTCCACAAGCTCCTTTCTGTTCAACCAAAACCTTTAACCTGAATTTGTCCCCTTTGATGACCAACGCAACCCGATTGAGCAATACTCAAATAATCAAACACTCAAACCTTCCAACGCTCCCAAATTAAACCCATCAATATTTAGTAAATACTTGATAAAAAATCACAACTAAATGTTTTGCACATGTTGCTTTTACTTTATAAGACGATAATAACGGGCATTTTGACTCACTTTACTGATTCAGTTCCTTTAATCTACCTGTTTAAGTGAATCGAGTTTCGATTCCTCCGAGTGCCGAATTTCACAAATCAGAAATTTAAACCACTTTCGGACGATTCTTCTCGTTTTAGTGTGAAAAAAGACTTGTTTTAGAAAAGAATCGATTCAGTTGTTATGTTTGTGGATCACTTAAAGGAGTCGTTCAGAAGGAAAGAATCACTTGGAACGAATCACCTGTCACTACAAGACTTGTTTTTAATCGTACGTATTGTGTCGAATTCTGTCCAAATCCCACGATGGTGTTTTTTTGTTCGTTTTGTTTCTTTCTTTGACGTTTTCTGAAAAAAAAAAAATTCTATATATGAAACATATCAAAACAAATCAAAATACTTGAACCAGAGATTGCCAATAACATAATGTGAACCATTGCTTTGTTTGTTTGTTTGTTTGTTTGGTGTTCATCAAGTTTAAAAATGAGCATTAATCACATAAAATCTTTATTTTCAATTTCATTTTTGGATTGTGTGTGTTGTACTGTTTATTTCTTCAAAACATTATTATTATTATTATTATTATTATTATTATTATTATTAATATTAATGTAATCCAGCCTTGCACTGTTTTCTCTTTACTCACTCTGCTAAAGAAAGAAAGATGATTCATGTGTTAATGTTTACTCAAGGACTTCGTTGTCATAATAGTTTTGTTTTTTTGTAAAATGTTAAACATTAACGTTTATCATGCCGTTCATTGTTAGCAGGAATTTTGCACCGTTGAGTTTTAATGAATAAAGTGTAAAAAAGAAAAAAAAAAAAAAAAAAAAGAAAAGAAAATATGAAAAAAAAAGCCTTTTTTACAGCCGTGGTGTTGGTGAGTCGGCCGTCATGTCTGTGCTTTGTCATTTGCTAAAAGAGCGTTTTTATTCATGCATTAAAAAGTTCCGAGCGACTGGTTTTCAGAGGTGCCTACTGTTTATTTTTCTTTTATTCTTCTTTTGTAGTTTGTACAATTTTACATTTTATCGTTTTTTTTTTTGTTGTTGTTTTTTTTTCCTGTGACGTTTACATAAGTGACTGTACGTAAGGTTTGGTTTTAAAAAGTAAATTTACTGAAAGACAATTTCATCTTCCATCAAAAGACTTTTTAAACAGACGTAAGATATTTTCTGAAGAGTTTTGTTTTTGTTTCTTTCTCGTCGTCGTCGTCGTCGTCCTTGTCGTTTATTCTCTGCCTTTATGCATCTGTTGATTCTCAGTTTGTTGATTTTGTTTGTTTGCTGGATTGTAAAACGGACCTGGCTACTTTTTCTCAGGAAGACGAGAGTTCCAGATTTCTTTGTTTGATGATTTTTCTAATCTTTAACCTTCTTGTGAGAATTTAAGAAGAGATATTAACAGACATCCAGCTCTAAGCACTGAAGGATTTCAGAAAATATCTGTGTTTTAATCCGTAGCAGAAAAAAACATTTACCAAATATTAGGCATGTATCAGTTTCCTTCGTATCTCTGGAGGCTTTACTTTATATTTTACCTTTATATTTTATAAGGAAGCATCGCTGTTTGTTCAGACGAACGTCTCCGTGTCGAGGTGGTTGAAGGACCTGTGGTTTTTAAGATGTTTTTTTTTTTTTTTTTTCTAAACACGGTCCTGTGGAACGAGACCCTCGTGTTCGCCTCCTGATTGCTTTCTGGAATCCGTTTGCTCTGGATCAAAACTCGAGAGTTTCCACTGGTGAAAAGTTTCAGAATTAATTCCAGAAGTGGGATTTTTATGAAGCCAGAAACTTTCAGATGTTTCAGAAGATTCCAGCCTTTAGTGTAAGAGAGAAACAGAATTATTCAGACGTCCGTCAGCGTAGAAACGTAGAGATTCTTAAGTCTGTGTTTTTCCTGTGAAATAGAAAGTCTTCAGTTTGTGGAATTGGAATTTCTGAACTTCTGTAAAATCAGAGACGACTTTCAAGCTCTGAGTCTGGAGTTTGGACAAAGATCATGCAGAACTTTTGGCAGAGCTGCGTGTCAAAGTGTGTCGTTATTAAACAGGTCACATTTTTACACCTAAGTTCAGGACTGTGGAGGATTTTACAGGCTGTAGAGATTCTGGAGTCTGTAGTTCAGAAGTGTTGTAAATCTCTGTGGAAACATTCAGATGTAATTTACAGAAATCCAGAAATCAGCTCTACATTTTCTACATTTCTAATTTTATTAAGTTTCTCAAGTTAAAGATTTTCTGAAACCTTAAAGCCATGAAATCTCTCTTCTTTAAGGAGTCTGGGAGCTGAAGCTCTCTGGTCAGGGTTAGAAACTTCTAGAACTTTGATTTTAGGGAGTTTTTTTGAGGATTAGAAACCAGAAGGTTCCCAAAGCTGTGCTGTGGATTTGAAGTGTGTGTTTCAGGAGATTTCAGGACAGATTCTCGCGTTGTGAATCCAGAAGCTTTGTGAAGGAAGGAAGCGAGCGGGAGGCGAAGGCGAGCGCAGGAGGGAGGGATTGTGAATCTATGCACAAACTGGAGGGGAATAAAGTCCAGATCTGGCGGGCAG
>NC_083463.1:32660639-32665639 GCF_030014155.1 Tachysurus vachellii | reverse complement strand
TCATCCGGCAGAAGTTACGGGAATTAGGGAAGCTGCTGCTCAGCGGCCGCAAAGTGACGTCTCTCAGGAAACTGGAGGACTTTATAGACCCGTACAACTGCATGCAGGCGGTGGAAGCCGTGCGACACGCATGCGAGTATAACAGCGAGAAGAACACCTACAAAATTCCCTCGCTCGCTAAAAAGCTGGCCATTTGTCTGGCGCAGCTCAGTCGCCTCATACGGACTAAAGTGGTGATGCCGAAAAACGTGAAACTGGCTCGGAAACTGCAGAACTTCCAAAAAATCCACGAGGAACGCTGGAACGATTTGCTGTGTGCGACGGTGCTGAGGAACTCCGAAGACGAGGAGGTGAAATTCAAACCTCCGACGCTGTTGGCTTTCACAGAAGATGTTCAGAAGCTCCACGGCTTCCTGGACAAAGCGCAGGACGAGTTCATGGCGCTGTTGTCCGCAGAGTCCTCCACGAAACACTGGTCAGATTTAGCCAAGGTCACGCTGACGCAGATCATCCTGTTCAACCGGAGTCGCGAGAACGAAGTGGTGAGCATGACGCTGGACACGTTTTTATCTCGAGATAACTCCGATCCTGCCACAGACATCGACTGGGCTCTGACCGAGGTGGAGAAACAGCTCTGCCGCCATTTTTACAAAATCGTCATCCGGCGAGACGGAGCGCGTCCCATCCCCATCCTGCTCACGCTGAAAATGCTACGTGCTCTACAGCTGCTGGTGGAGAAACGAGAATCCTGCAGCGTGATGAAGGACAACACCTACGTATTCGCTCGGCCCTCGGCCTCGTCTCATTTCAGATGCTCCGACTGCGTTCGAGGCTTCGCCTTGATTTGCGGAGCGAAGGATCCTCAGGCGCTGACGTGTTGGAAGTTACGGAAGCGAATGGCCACGTTGTCCACCGTGCTGAATCTCGGAGATCCGGAAATCAACCAGTTAGCAAGCTTTCTCGGACACGAGCTGATCATCCAGGATGAGTTTTATCCCCTGCATGAAAGGACACTACAGCTAGCAAAAGTGCACAAAGTGCTAACGGCCATGGAGCAGGGACGAATGATGGAGTTCATGGGCAAGAACTTCTCAGATATCGACGTTCAAGCTGACGGTATGTTCATTTATTTACTCTCTGATCCATTCTTTTACACACGGATTCATTCACACACTCAAAATAATTTATTGACTCAACAATTGATTCACTGATTCACTCACTGATTCACCCACTCACTGATTCACTCACTCACTGATTCACCCACTCACTGATTCACTCACTCACTGATTCACTCACTCACTGATTCACTCACTGATTCATTCAGTCACTGATTCACTCACTCACTGATTCACTCACTCACAGATTAATTCAGTCACTGATTCACTGCCTGATTCACTCACTGATTCACTCACTCACTGATTCACTCACTGATTCACTCACTCACTGATTCACTCACTGATTCATTCAGTCACTGATTCACTCACTCACTGATTCACTCACTCACAGATTAATTCAGTCACTGATTCACTGCCTGATTCACTCACTGATTCACTCACTCACTGATTCACTCACTGATTCACTCACTCACTGATTCACTCACTCACTGATTCACTCACAGATTCATTCACTCACAGATTCATTCACTCACTGATTAACTCACTCACTGATTCACTCACTCACAGATTCACTCACTCACAGATTCATTCAGTCACTGATTCACTCATTCACTGATTCACTCATTCACTGATTCACTCATTCACAGATTCATTCACTCACTGATTCACTCACTCACTGATTCACTCACTCACTGATTCACTCATTCACAGATTAATTCAGTCACTGATTCACTGACTGATTCACTCACTGATTCACTCACTGATTCACTCACTCACTGATTCACTCACTGATTCACTCACTCACTGATTCACTCACAGATTCATTCACTCACTGATTAACTCACTCACTGATTCACTCACTCACTGATTCACTCACTCACAGATTCACTCACTCACAGATTCATTCAGTCACTGATTCACTCATTCACTGATTCACTCATTCACAGATTCATTCAGTCACTGATAACATTTCTGTTTACACTAAATGTTAAGTTTACATTTTGTCAGTAAGACATGGAAAAAGAAGTAAAATAAATAAAATTTTAAATGATGAATAAATAATTGAAGAAAGGCTGAATATGTAAATAGTAAAAATCCTTAAATTAAATTCTTCTAATGTTCTCCTTCTGTAGAGAAGGTTGATCTGAGCAGTGATAAAGTGAAGAAGAGCTGCGAGTGTTCAGGTGCGTCCACACGTCTGTCTCTCAGAACTAAAGGACACATTATTTACTCCATGGGTTCATTAGCCAATAAAGTATTTACATATTAACAGCTAATTAATGAAAGGAATAAACATTTATTTTATATTTCAGAGATTTGTTTAAGAGGCTGAATATAAATCTGTTGTGCTCTGAGACTCGGAGTGTTCAGGTCTAATCACCTGCAAATGATCAACAAACCAATCAGGAATTAGAATATTGTTTGCACTATTTATTGCTTCATTTGAATATTCTAATTACTTCCTCGTTTTTATTCTCTCTTCCTCTGTATCCTGTCCCTAGGCGTGTTTCCAGGCATGTATCCGGGGAAAAAAGGACCTCAGAAAAAGAGGAAAACGTGGAGCGGGCCTGAGATCCAGGCTGTGGAAAAGCACATGAAGGATTACATCACTTCCTGTCGAGTCCCAGGCAAAGCGGCGTGCGAGAACTGCATCAGCGCCGAACCTTTAACGCTCAAAAAGAGAGACTGGCAGAGCGTCAAGTTCTACATCTACAACCGCATCATGGCTCAGAAGAGAGACTCCAGCCACAAAGTCTGAGGAGTTTTAAATGTCTTAATAAAAACACTATGCTGTTAGTTTCAAAACGCAGCATTAAAAACGTGCTCACTGCTTAAAGGTGTGTGTTACGTTATCACAAGGGGCGTGGCTTACAGGAGCTGGGGGAAAAACTCACTTAGCTGCAGCTCAGCGTCTGTAGCTACAAGACTGATCTTTCTAATGAACATCAGAACATCTACATTAGTTATTCTGTGAGGAATGTTGTACTCCACGCTCACTCTAGGGGGCGACGTGTCTCACGTGATGCTTGTGGCTTGTCTCTTGTGGGTGTGGCCTGACCACTGTAAATCTTCACTAACGCTAGCTAATGAAACAGACCCAGCGGAGACCCAGTGATCACAGCTCAGAGTCTCTCCATCAGCTCCAGTCCACATCCTCTCACTTTAGTCTCAACTACAGTCACTTTTACTTCTAATCCTATGACTTTAAAGCACTTCTCCTGACCAATCAGGTCACACACACACACACACACACACACACACACAAGGCCAGGATGTTGGTGAGCGACGTGTTAAACAGTAAATTCTGGTGTTCTGTTAAAAACATAACGTCTTCAGACGATCTGCTCCTCGTCTGTATCTGTTCACGTGTCATCTGCACATTAATCTCATCTACAGAGCAGGTTTGGGTCTACAGTTCTGTGTGATAGCTGCATCACGCATTTACGTTGTCATGGTAACAGCGTGGAAGCAGCCAATCGAAATTCAGTGTTTATCGCCACTGTAGCGCTCACTGTGTGTGGCGTCGTGTCCCATTATTATTATTGTTATTATTATTATTATTGTTATTATTATTATTATTATTATTATTATTATTATCAGCAGCAGCATCAGTTCGTCTCATCAATCCACAGACCTGTACGTTTATAATCCCGTCTTTTCTTTTTCCCAGTTGACTCTTTTTCCCAGCTGACTCTTTTTCCCAACTGACTCTTTTTCCCAGCTGACTCTTTTTCCCAGCTGACTCTTTTTCCCAACTGACTCTTTTTCCCAGCTGACTCTTTTTCCCAGCTGACTCTTTTTCCCAGTTGACTCTTTTTCCCAGTTGACTCTTTTTCCCAACTGACTCTTTTTCCCAGCTTACTCTTTTTCCCAGTTGACTCTTTTTCCCAGTTGACTCTTTTTCCCAGCTGACTCTTTTTCCCAGCTGACTCTTTTTCCCAGCTGACACTCTTTCCCAGCTGACTCTTTTTCCCAGTTGACTCTTTTTCCCAACTGACTCTTTTTCCCAGCTGACTCTTTTTCCCAACTGACTCTTTTTCCCAGCTGACTCTTTTTCCCAGTTGACTCTTTTTCCCAGTTGACTCTTTCACGCAGCTCAACTTGTTTTTTTAAAGTTTGTACAGTGTTGTGTGACATCATGAAGGTGTAAACGTTCACCTGTCTGTCAGATTTGTGTCTGTAATAGAGCTGTAGCTGTACATTCGGATGTAATGAAGCTTTTTTAACACGTTCTGATGGTATTATCACACACACACACACACACACACACACACACCGTTGTTACAGCTACACTGCATGACTTCTGTCTCTTTATGTAACACCAAAACTTTACACTATTTCATAATAAATACAATTAACACTCTCCATCCTGTGCTGACTCGTGTGTGTGTGTGTGTGTGTGTGTGTGTGTGTATGTAAGTATGTATTTGTATGTGTGAGAGTGTGTGTGTGTGTGAGTGAGTGAGTGAGTGAGTGTGTGTGTGTGTGTGTGAGTGAGTGAGTGTGTGTCTGTGTGTGTGTGAGTGACTGTGTGTGTGACTGTGTGTGTGTGTGCTCTGGATTCTGATTGGTTGTAAAGTGCACATCACAGATTTATATTACTGCACCTGTTTGAATACATTATGGTTGCTATGGTAACGGCATAAAAAAACAGATGAATTTTACGGGTTAAGACGAAGCTTTCTGGAAGGAAAACTTGTTTATTTGACTTGGATGGAAGGAGTCTGTAGTGTCAGTGCTGTGAACTGGTTTCACTCCATCACACACAACAGACTGATTTATACACAACAATAATAAACAATAATAAACTAAATAAAATCCCAGTGAATTTCTGCAGGATAAGAGAAATAAAAGCACCTTTGTAAACATGTTCACTGTGTATTT
>NC_083463.1:32645639-32648139 GCF_030014155.1 Tachysurus vachellii | reverse complement strand
CCCCTTTACCCTCAAACGCTTTCTTTATTCTTTATTTCTCTGAGACGTCCTTTATTCTCTACAACGTGGGGGAAGAAGAACATTCCAGAGTGTGTGTGAGATGTTTCGTCTTGGCAATGAGCTTGTAAAAGTCTTACACACACACACTCTCTCTCTCTCTCTCATTCTGAAGTGTGTGTAGTTGCACAGTGATGGTGGAGGAATCTGGTGAATGTGTTATGGTGCAGTTGTAAAGCGAGAGTTCCACAGATTCTCAAGGATGAAAAGATAAAAAAAAAAAATGACTCACACTCATTAGGACACAGCGAGAGTGATAGTGTGTGAAAGAGTGTGTGAGAGGACAGAAGCTGAGAAGATGCAGGTTCAGCAAAACACACAGTACTCAGTACTGACTGAAATCAGATGCTGAAATACAGGATTCCTGAATATTCCTGAAAATATTTCCAGATGTTTGAATTGTGTTAATGGATTAGTTGAAAGTGCACTTATTTAAACCTCGGGCCCGTGCTGTGCTTCTCAGATGACTAATAAACGCTCGAACAGTTTCCGGCGAGCGATTCAGCAGGGAGGAAGGCAGCTGAAGAGCTCCAGCCTGAGGGAGGAAGTGGGACTCGGTCTGCCTCAGAGACTCGTCCGACACGTAGCTTACGAGACTCTGCCTCGGGAAGTGGACCGCAAGTGGTACTTTGACAGCTACACCTACTGTCCTCCACCCTGGCTCATCCTCACTATCACCATCACAGAGGTGAGCGCACTGTTAACACACACTCACACATATACATGTAAACAACACCCTGTGTGGTGTTGCTCAGGTGCTGATGTGGTGTTTGTGTCCTTCAGATGGTGGTGTTTGTGTATTATGGCCTCCTGCTGGACCGCTGGGTTCTGCAGGTTTCGTCTCCGTCCTTTCTGAAGAGTCCACTGCCTTACCACCCTCAGCGCAGGGCGCAGGCCTGGCGCTACCTCAGCTACATCTTCATGCACGCTGGGTAAGTGAAAGCCTTAGCATCGCTAACCCATACTATCATAATCCACTGGTTAAAGCTCACTGTTCTGTCACCTATCCAGTAACTCTCTGTATTCCTAGCCAACAGAAACACATGCTAATAACTCAGCGACTCTCTCTTTTATGCTAACTATGGTCTGCATTAGCTAGCCCACACAAATCAAAGCCAGTGCCTCCTCAACACTTTAACCTTATACTATTAGCACCTAGACACACACTACTTCATGCTAAGACATGTTGGCTTTGGCTAATGCAAACCTATGCTAATAGTTCAGTGATATTTCCTATGTTATGCTAGCACAAAGAACCAAAGCTAGGAGCAAATAGATACCCATTATCTTTAGCTAACCCATAGCCTAGTCCAAAGAAATATTTCTACCCCATGCTAACCCTTTTTAACCCTTTCACTTTTAGACATTCACTAGCTCGTGCTAAAAGGAGGTGAAAGCTCATGATAGCGAATGATAGACATAATTTATCTAACTTGTGATAATCCATAGAAATATACTGTAGTGGTTCAGTTCATTAGCTCATGTTACCCATGTTAGCTTTGGCTAGCACATGACATTTTATGCTAGTAGCACAGGTGCTCTCTTAATTTCATGCTAATTACTAGTAGTGTTAAATTAAAGTGTTTATTAATATCAGATGATTGCTAGCATACTGAATGAATGGTAGTGTGTGTGTGTTAGCATCGAGCACCTGGGTCTGAACATGGCCATGCAGCTGCTGGTTGGTGTTCCTCTGGAGATGGTGCACGGCGCCGCTAGGATCGGCCTCATCTACATGTGCGGTGTTTTAGCAGGTGAGTCACATGGTATCTCTGTTGGAGTGCTGCATTCTGATTGGTCAGTACGTGTTGATCAACATTCAATAACAGCAGCTCTGACATTAGAGCAGCCACAAACCTCAGGTTTATTTTAATGCTCTTGATATTGTTTCTATAGTAAAGGTTCATTCATAAGGACTTCACATAAAGACCACGATGAAATCATTGATATGGCGGTGTGTGTGTGTGTGTTTGTGTGTGTGTGTTTGTTAAGTGGCCATACCCACACACACTAAGAAATTTGAACATTGAAAACCTGGTTCTCTTCCTGCTTGAGGTGGTTTTGTCCTGACCTAATTGAGATTGATCCACAGTGCTGGGCTGATGAGAAGGAGATTGATGAGGAGATTGATCTATTTTGATCACACACACACACACACACACACACACACACACTCACACACACACACACACACTTCCATTCAAACAAGAGAGTGAAGCAATATCTTTCTTTTTGGTTCAAGATATTCCATGTGAAATTGTGTGTGTGATCTGGGGGGTTGGGGGGTTGGATCTGTGTCCTAAAGCCATGGTTGTAGCTTTAGTACCATGGGAGTCTCTTTAAAATTAAGTCACACACACACACACACACACACACACACACACACACACACACACACACGGGTCCCAGCTGCTATGTGCCCTTCAGGTCACTCTTTGAGTAA
>NC_083463.1:32625639-32640639 GCF_030014155.1 Tachysurus vachellii | reverse complement strand
TCTCTCTCTCTCTCTCTCTCTCACTATCTCTCTCTCTCTCTCTCTCTCTCTCTCTCTCTCTCACTATCTCTCTCTCTCTCTCTCTCTCTCTCTCTCTCTCTCTCTCTCTCTCTCTCTCTCCCTCTCTCACTATCTCTCTCTCTCTCTCTCTCTCTCTCTCTCTCTCTCTCTCTCTCTCTCTCTCTCTCCCTCTCTCCCCCTCTCTCTCATGTGCAGAACTGGTCAGGGATGAAGTGTCAGTTTAAGTTGTTCCGGATGGCGATGGCACTGGTGTGCAGTAAGTTGTTTTTAAAAACCTCCAAAAAACTATTAATGATTAAAACCAGAGCATGTTATGGCATCATCAAATGTAAGAGCAAATCGTGTTTTAATACGCAGATGCAGAACAGGCGACCAAGGGAGGGGCGGGGCATGTAGTGTTGTTAAGCATCTGTAGAATACCATTTATTATTATTATTATTATTATTATTATTATTAATATTAATAATAATAATAATAATAATAATAATAATAATAATAATAATAATTTGGTCACACAGTAGTAAATTCTATGACTGTCCCGCAGTGAGTGTGGAGTTCGGCCGTGCCGTGTGGTTGAGGTTTTACCCCCCCGCCATGCCACCATGCCCCAACCCAAGTTTCTGTGCCCATCTGGGCGGGGTGGTGGTGGGTCTGACACTGGGTGTGGTCGTGCTACAGAACTACGAGCAGCGGCTGCATGAGCAGTTCCTTTTCTGGATCTTCATCAGCGTCTACGGCCTCTTCGTCCTCTTCGGGATCTTCTGGAATGTCTTTGCTTATAGCCTGCTGGACGTCAAACTTCCACCAGCACCATGACCAGTGTGTGTGGGGAAGGGGGGGAGGTTAGGTCACCATAAACTTTAATCTATATCACTTGAGAACCAAATGCTAAGTACCTCACTCCAAGTGTGTGTGTGTGTGTGTGTGTGTGTGTGTGTGTGTGTGTGTGTGTGTGTGTGTTTAGTGCCTAAACTGTATCATCATCATTGCTGTGTACTGTCCAAGAAGATAAAGGAAGAGATGCAGCTGAATGTGAAAGTGAAGGAATGAGACCTGCAATGAAATGACAAACACAGAGGAATCTAATCCAAATACAATAAAGTGGCTTTGAGGCTAATCATGCTAACGTGGTTAAATCATGCTAACGTGGTTAACAGTGTAAAGCACTAGCGATAAAGCAAGAACTGATTAGGGAAAATCTGTGAAGAAACGTGTGATGATTATAGAGAGAATGTTAACTGGTTTATTTTGGTTTGAAAATGACCAAAATCCAGTATGAATGCTACATAATAATGAGAGGTGGGTGGGGTCAAGTGGGGTCTCGATACTGTAGCCCCGCCTCCTGATTGTTCAAGCTTCCAAAGTTTGTTAGACTAAAATTCAAGTGCTAACAAAAAGTAATTTGTAATGAATTAACATCATGCTTACTAGCATCTATTGACCTTTACTCCCTGTTAGCAACATTAGCTTGTTCAAACTAAAGCTCATAGTGGTGCTATTAGCTATGAGTGTTAGCATCTTGGCTCTTAGCCCACAGCTAAAACCAGCTTTCTGGTTTCTGAACTGAAAGCAGAACTGTTCTGAGATCAGACTGTAAACCTGTTCTGGTTTCACTGAGCGATCCTATGGTCTCATGTATATCTAAATGTGTGTGTCCTGTGTGTTAGCAGGTGTGTTAGGAGGTGTGTTAGCGGGTGTGTTAGCGGGTGTGTTAGCGGGTTTGTGCTGTGGCCGTTTATAGTGGACGTTATATTTTTGTAAGTGATTACAGCGTGATAAGAGAGCACAAACTTTTATTAACGTTGCCAAAAATCTCTTCCTCCTCAGCTCATCACTGTTTATGCCTCATTCTAACAAACGGATGTAAGTTTGATAGAAATCCGTTGTTCTTTTGCGCTACTTCTACTGCTCCAGCAGCACACTGGATTTAAAGAAATATTTAAAATGTATTTATAGCTGTTGCTCTGTGTCAGACACTGGACTAAACAGTTGTGTGTGTGTGTGTGTATGTGTCTGTGTGTGTGTTATCTATAGACGATGCTAGAGTACATATGAACTGAATGTTTCCATTAGGCGTGTGCTGATATTTTACTTTTTCTTGATGTAATAATCACAGTTTAAGATACTGTCCTGATATTAAGTCAAAGAGAAAGGTTTCAGATTTTAATTGTTAATGCAGAACAAAGACATTAGCCTTTCTTTTAACAAGTAGCTTAGCTAATATTAGCACAGTGCTAGTATTGTATGCTACATCACACAGTGAGCTGAAAGAGATGGAAAGAAAGGCCAATAACGATCATCCCTACAGTTGGTTAATCACAATATGACCCACTATCTGATTATCAGCACACGCCTAGTGAGGAGTTTAGTGACTGTTTTGAGATAAGCTCGTTTTCGGTCTATGCACAAACATTCAGCACAGCAGCAAGAGACAACTGACACCAGATCAGATATATAACAGTCTTGTACAGTTCAGACGGAGCTAATAGCTTATAACACATGAATTTATCATGAAGTATTTATCTCTCTGACACAGCGAGGTCTGACCTCCTGATACAGCACTGTCTCTCTTCACAACACAAATCCAAAGCAGTTAGGATAATTTTCTAACATAATAATTAAACTGTTTTTTTATGAAGGTTGAGTGCGTTAGCTGCTAATCTGCGATCTGAGGCTGTGCGAGCTCTAACACAGATAAATGCTCACACGGAATATTTTAACATTTTGTAGATTTAAAATGTAAATATGAGAATCATTAAACAGTTTTATGACTGAAAAGCAGAAATAATGTTTCCTGGACTTTTTATTTTGTGTGTAAACCTATTTATTTATTTGTTTGTTTGTTTGTTTATTTATTTGAAGGAATTTGACATCAGTGTCAATGTAAGAAAAATTAACAAAATATAAGTTGAAACAATTGTAGTTTTATTAATAATTGTTTAATTATATTAAATATTATTTAAAAAATAATAATAATATATTTTTAATGAATCAGACCAATAGCTTCACTCTACAGCTGAATACACTGAGGTCCATAAGGATGCGCATGCGCATGCGCGGGGCAAACACCGGAAGCGTATTGTGAGGCAGCTTGGAAATCATCGCGCCATTTTATTTAGCAAACGGTGGTGGATTAAGTCAGTGTTTTATTAGCGTAAATTGTTTTTTTTTTAGTTTTAGAACAGAAATGGGAAGAAAGAAGAAGAAGCAGCTGAAGCCGTGGTGTTGGTATCCTTTATAACTTGCAATGCGACTTAAAAACAACAAATTTAGTGAGATATCTTCTTGGCTAGTGAGGCTGCGTCTCAAACGACGCTCTGTTATTCACGTAGTGCACTACTTAGTGTGCACGCGCCTTTATCTCAGAGCGCGTGCAGGGCGCCTAGATAGTGCGCGTAGGCTGTTGTTGGGACACGGTTCAAGCTAACGTGCCCGTGCTCTTGCTAGCAGCTAACAGTCATTATATAGACATGACATAGCACAACTTTTTGTTTAAATAACTGTTTATTTTAAATAACTGTGTATAGAAGCTCTGTAAGAGAAATGAGGTATTTAAATCGGTTTCAGGAGAATATAAAACAGCCAATGAACGATTGGTCTCATGTTTGCGATACACTATGTTTAATTTCTCTATAATTAATTGATTTATTTCTGTTCTTTAGTCTCATTGTGTCGAATTCATTCTCGTTGGAATCCATTTCACCAAAAACCCTTAAAACTAGAAACGCTAATGTTTTGGAGTAACACCGTGAACGAGTGATTCTAAGAGTCGACTCGTCCAGAAAGAGTCAGAGAAACGATCAGTTCAGACAGAAATAGAAGAATATCATAAACTTTATCACAAACTTTATTAGAAACTTTATCACCAACTTTATCCAGGTTAGAAAGAATTTGCTTTGGCAGCAACCAATTTGGAGACGGAAAGGAACGGCTCTTTTTGTTGAATCGAGACTAACGAACCGATTCAATCAAAAGGGATGTAATTGTAAAGAGTTTTTTTTAATCTTTAACATAAAATTATGACATTACGCCTGTAAATGAATGTTACAAGTACGTTTATTACAGTGTATTATGATGCAGGCAGGATACAAATGTTTAAAACTTTTATTTATTATTATTATTATTATTATTTCTGTGGTCTTTTGGATGCTTTTATCCAGAGTTGATTGCACACCTTAATCCAATTACACAAAGGTACTGCAACAGAGACTTTGACGACGAGAAGATTCTCATCCAGCATCAGAAAGCGAAACATTTCAAATGTCACATATGTCACAAGAAGCTGTACACAGGACCAGGTCTGGCCATACACTGCATGCAGGTACGAGACACACACCTGAGCTGACTTTTAATCCTGCACACAGATGAAATGTGCACCAAAGAGCTGTCATGAAAGGTTTTTTAAATTTCCAGGTGCACAAGGAAACGATAGACGGAGTTCCTAATGCGATACCCGGCCGAACCGACATCGAGCTGGAGATCTACGGCATGGAAGGCATCCCAGAGAAAGACATGCAGGAGAGGAGGAGGCTTCTGGAACAGAAATCACAAGGTGGGAAGTGAGAGCAGGTCTTTCCTCATAATCAGCTGAAGAATCAGGTTTATTGGCCGAGTGTGTTGACACACAAAAGGAATTTGGTTCCAGCAGTTTGAATATAAAATACACTGAAGTTTAAAGATAATGACGTAAATGAGTAGAAACACATCCACAAGCTATTTTTTGTGTTGGAATTAATTAAGTAGTACAAAAAAATCAATGAAGCGAGTCAACAAACTTGTAAATTAAGTGAGAGAGTAAACACTCACACACACATGCACACACGCGCAAGTTTATCAAGTTTTCAACAAGGTTGTGTGTGTGTGTTTAAGCAGAAAGCCAAAAGAAGAAACAGGACCAGGATGACTCTGATGACGATGATGAGGAAGATGAAGCCGGACCGTCACCGTTTCAGCAGCCGCTCGTCGCCCAGCCACAGAATGCCTACATGCCCCAGGCAAACTACTCAGGTGTGCCAGAGATACACATTCAGGGCTGTTTGTGAGAGATTAATGCCTTATTTTATTTTTACACAAATGTAACTCATCCTGAGTGTTATTTGTGTGCAGATGGCATCCTGTGAAGTATATATTGTGGTATTTACTGTGTGCACTGCTCTCCTGTCTGCTTTAATAGACTAACTGTGTGTGTGTGTGTGTAGGTATGCCTCCTATGATGCCTGGAGTTCACCCAATGATGCCCGGAATGCCTGCAGTGATGCCCGGCATGCCACATGGGTACATTTTGTTTCTAATTCTAAACCAGTCTCTCAGAAATTGTGTGGTGCAGTAACATCAAACTAAACATTAGGGGGCAGTATAGCACCACATGACACTGTTAAATCATCTTCTGGTAGAGCAATAACACGTGGTGTTTTTCTGTTACAGTTCATGTTAAAAACCTTTCACTTCATCTTTAAACTTCCAGCTCTCTGGATTTTTTAGATGAGCTTTTGAATATAAGCTCCTAGATTTTAATTTGAGAGACAGATCGTAACAACGATCACAATGAGTGTGGAACATTATAAGAGCGTTAAAGAGTTTAACGTCGCTGTGTGTGATGTTTCACACTTCTGCTCCATCCTATAGATCTACACAAGATTTCTGTACTTTAGCTCAGATCCACTTCGTCCGTCACTAGTTCCTGTACTGAGAGATTTTCACTTGATACTCTTCCCTTCACTGTGTCTGGAGATGTGAATTAAGCCCTAACAGTGAGTTCCTGCAATTTGTTCCTTTTACAGTATGATGCCGATGGGAGGGATGATGCCCCCCGGGCCCGGAGTGCCCCTCATGATGCCAGGAATGCCCCCAGGTAAGAGATGTAGTGTTACTGCAGTCCACTGTACTGGGAAAACTCCCATAACCGCAGACAAAATGCTAAACAGTGTGTGTGTTCAAATTAAATGGACCTTTTTAATATGTTTACGAAGTTAAGAGACCTGCAACATGGTTATGATCTTTTATTAGACTTTGACTGAACTGTCAGCGTTTAGATTACATGGTTACAACCTCCTGATACTCTCTAGAGCACACACTCATAGCTGTAGTGTAGTAAAGATAACGCAGGGTTTGTGAAGTGGAGATTGATGTGTGTGTGTGTGTGTGTGTGTTGTAGGAATGCCCCCTCACGTACCCCGGCCTGGGATTCCCTCTATGGCTCCGGTACCTTCCGTGACAGCACCAGGAGTCCCGGTGCGACCCACCGCACCCGTCGCCCCCCCCACTACCTCCAAACCTCTCTTCCCCAGTGCTGCTGCTCAGGTAACGCAACATAAAGCTGAACAGAATCTAATCTACTGAATTTGTTTCATTTATTGAGTCAATGATCTATGAGTAGAATTTCTAAGAATTTTAATTCTAATTACATTTTAATTACAAAAAAAAATCTAGTCAGTGAGACGATAAATCCACAATTAAACAATACACTTGATTAAATATATGTAGCTCATAATAAGAAGTGAAATTAAATTCATAATTAAAAAGTTAATAAATGATCAAAAGTTTTGGCACCCTCGTCCCTCTCCAGGCTCAGCAGCCGGTGCCCGCTAACGCAGATCCTCCCAAAGCAACATTCCCAGCCTACACCCAGCCTCCGTCATCCTCCTCTTCCTCCACTACTTCTTCCTCCTCTTCCTCTGTTCCTGCTAGTAGCACTGTGGCTATACTGAACTCCCCAGCAGTCTCCGCTAAGCCGGCCGCCATCTCCAGCTCCAGTGCTACCAGTAAGTTGATGCACCCTGATGAGGATATCTCACTGGTAAGTGCTCGGAGACGCCTCTCCCGATTTATCCCCTTTTTATTTGACAGTAAGTAATAAAAAACGGATTTTTCTCTTTACATCGGCTTACGGCGACGTCACACTTTTAGCCTGTAAACTGTTTCGTGCGTGTACGACTTTTAGCTTTAATGTGAAGCGTAAACCTGTTTTAGATGTTTGTTTTTTTTATTTAGTAAAAAGGTAAAAGGTTTTTAGTGTGTGATTGTTGTACGTGTGTGTGTGTTGCTCTCGGCGTAGGAGGAGAGGCGAGCTCAGCTGCCTAGGTATCAGAGGTCGATTCCTCCTCGTCCTGGGCCCACAGTAGCTGCTGCAGCGCCCCCTGCTGTGCCTGTGGGGTCGCTACTTCCACAACAGCCTCCTATCAGACACCCCATGCATGGTGAGTCGCTCTTACACCAAGTACGGACAATATTTACAGGCTAAACCTTGTGCCAAAATAAATAAATTAAAGTTAAAAGTCTCAAAAGATTCATTTTTTTAAATTTCCTCATAAAGTGAGCGTGACGTTTGTGTAAATTAATAACACGACTAAGTCTTTATTGGTGACACGTAATCAGTCCTCACAGTGAACCTGTAGATCAGTGTGTCCTTTCCTTTAAACTGTGTGTGTGTGTGTGTGTGTGTAGGTCAGTTCGCTGCACCCCCTCAGGGAATGCCAGGTTACATGCCGGTGTACGGACAGGTGCCTCAGTACCAGGGCATGGGCCGATACTGACACACCGTGAGGTTTGCTTCAGTTTCTGCTGTTTATCTAGACGATTAAACCAACCAACCAACCAAAGGCACGGAGAGACTCATGACGCCACGCAGGACGCTCACCTCACACACACACCTCACACACACACACACACACACACACACACGACTGATTATCTTTACAGATCTTGTGTTGTGTTTATTTCCCCCAGATTTTTGTTTTAAAGCTGTAACAGTGCCAGTGTTATTTACTATAATGCAAGTTTAAGACGATCATTCTGATGATTAGAATAATTAACATCCCCCTAGTGTGTGTTTAATCAGTCTGGAGCCTTCACAACATGCCGTCATGCTCCACAGTAGGTGTGTGTCGATAATCATGTCAAAACACACGCTTGTATAGATATATACTGTGTGTGTGTCACATTGTACCGTTAATGCACAATTTAGTGCTTTCAATGTTTTTTTTGTTTGTTTTTCTTATTTTTTTGTTAAATAAAAGCACCAGTTTAACATTTCAGACACATTCCTGTCTGGACCTGTTTGGCACAATGCCAACGTCCTGTGTGTGTGTGTGTGTGTGTGTGTGTGTTTGTGTGTTTGTGCATCTCATTAAACACTTTATTGTATGGACCTTTTTTTTTTTTCCCATTTTATTTAAATTTTTTTTTTTTGAAACATTGATTAATAAAATATAAATTTCCCTTCTTGCGGTGTGTGTGTGTGTGTGTGTGTGTGTGACTTCAGAAACACAACAGTATGTTTTTACTCCACATTTCAGTAGCTAAAGAATTTCTATAATGATTTCTGAGCTGCTGAAGTTTGATCTGTTTTGTTTGTGACTTTTGTTCAAGTTACGTTCATTATTTTAGTCCTTTATACACAACGGCTTTCATTAATTGTCTAATTTATGTCGTTTTTTCTGTTAAAAAAATAAAATGAGAAAAAGAAAAGATGACATTAGACTGAATAGAACGTATTTTTAACCCATTATTATTTACTAGGGTTGGTTTTTGTTACTTTTATTAACTAGAAATAATTTTACATATTTTTGATGAATGTTTTCTAATAAATTTGGTTTAACAGCGATTAGAATCTTTTTTTTAATGATCAGGTTTGTAAACTGAAAGCAGCTGATGCTCAGCGTCACTGAATCATTTATTACATGATTTTTCTACACTGAATAAATTACTTGATGAAGAGGACGAGTTCAATAAAGTCATTAAAAGAAGCAGAACAAAAATATTTTAAATGACACTTGGGGGGAAATTTGCAGGTAATTGAATAGATTTATTTCACTTTGAAGCGACGAATCTGCCAGAATAATTTTATTCTAAATAGAAATGACAGAAATTGTATTGTATTTTTATTTATTGTACACATTTCCTCTAAGGGAGTCTGTGTGTTTGCGTGAGAGAGAGAGAGAGTGTGTGTGTCAGTCTGTGTTTGCGTGAGAGAGAGAGAGAGAGAGAGAGTGTGTCAGTCTGTGTGTTTGCGTGAGAGAGTGTGTGTGTCAGTCTGTGTGTTTGCGTGAGAGAGAGAGAGAGAGAGAGTGTGTGTGTCAGTCTGTGTTTGCGTGAGAGAGAGTGTGTGTGTGTCAGTCTGTGTGTTTGCGTGAGAGAGTGTGTGTGTGTGTGTGTCAGTCTGTGTGTTTGCGTGAGAGAGTGTGTGTGTGTGTCAGTCTGTGTGTTTGCGTGAGAGTGTGTGTGTGTGTGTGTCAGTCTGTGTGTTTGCATGTGTGTGTGTCAGTCTGTGTGTTTGCGTGAGAGAGTGTGTGTGTGTGTCAGTCTGTGTGTTTGCGTGAGAGAGAGTGTGTGTGTGTGTCAGTCTGTGTTTGCGTGAGAGAGTGTGTGTGTGTGTGTCAGTCTGTGTGTTTGCATGTGTGTGTGTCAGTCTGTGTGTTTGCGTGTGTGTGTGTGTCAGTCTGTGTGTTTGCATGTGTGTGTGTGTCAGTCTGTGTGTTTGCGTGTGTGTGTGTCAGTCTGTGTGTTTACGTGTGTGTGTGTGTGTCAGTCTGTGTGTTTGCATGTGTGTGTGTGTCAGTCTGTGTGTTTGCGTGTGTGTGTGTCAGTCTGTGTGTTTGCATGTGTGTGTGTGTCAGTCTGTGTGTTTGCGTGTGTGTGTGTGTCAGTCTGTGTTTGCATGTGTGTGTACAGTCTGTGTGTTTACGTGTGTGTGTGTGTCAGTCTTTGTGTTTGCGTGAGAGAGTGTGTGTGTGTGTGTGTGTCAGTCTGTGTGTTTGCGTGTGTGTCAGTCTGTGTTTGAGTGAGTGTGTGTGTGTCAGTCTGTGTGTTTGCGTGTGTGTGTGTCAGTCTGTGTGTTTGCGTGAGTGTGTGTGTGTGTCAGTCTTTGTGTTTGCGTGTGTGTCTGTGTGTGTGTCAGTCTGTGTTTGCGTGAGAAAGAGAGAGTGTGTGTGTGTGTCAGTCTGTGTGTTTGCGTGTGTGTGTGTCAGTCTGTGTGTTTGCGTGAGAAAGAGAGAGTGTGTGTGTGTGTGTCAGTCTGTGTGTTTGCGCGTGTGTGTCAGTCTGTGTGTTTGCGTGAGTGTGTGTGTGTCAGTCTGTGTGTTTGCGTGAGAGAGTGTGTGTGTGTGTGTGTGTGTGACAGTGAGCGAGTATTAGATGTCCAGATAAAAAATGTCTTTTGCAGCAGGTTTTATATTTTTATTTATTGTCTAAAGAAGAAAAATCTCATGATCTTTATATCAAATCTCACATTAATATCAGATCTTTTTTAT
Organism: Tachysurus vachellii; assembly: GCF_030014155.1. Classification (NCBI taxonomy): domain Eukaryota; kingdom Metazoa; phylum Chordata; class Actinopteri; order Siluriformes; family Bagridae; genus Tachysurus; species Tachysurus vachellii. Next base: position 32,630,371 of record NC_083463.1, on the reverse strand, counting down.
TCTTTTTTGTTTTGTTTTAAACAAACTTTTTTGTCAACATCGTCTTTCATTTTGTGCGTGTGTGTGTGTGTGTGTGTGTGTGTGTGGTTAAACCTCAATACACATCTCATCTGTGTCTATTAGCTGGAGTTTATTAATGAGGGCAGTTTCATGGTTGACATTTTTGTATAAAATTATTGATATTAAATTAAAATATCGTGGAAAATACAAACAGCTTCTGTTTCTTTGTGAATTTCAAACTTTCTTTCTTAACAAAAACCCCAAAGGTTGCATGAACCACTGAAAGTTACTAGGATTTCCTGTTCCAACCCCCAACACACACACACCAGGGCTGGTGTCAGTCGTATTCCGTTTGCTCGTGTGAGAAGTCAGAGAGAAAGAGTGAAATGGAGAAGTGGCTACAGAAGCGCCAGCGACTTTCCGTCTGCTTCTTCATCACCTTTTTCTTTACAGGTAGCTTTTATACTATTCCTCACTTATAAAAATAAATATATAATACACAAACATCCCGGTTGTGTGTGTGTGTGTGTGTGTGTGTGTGTGTGTGTTAATATTAAGTCCTGATATTCCAGTGTAACTCTTCAGGAGGATAAAGTGTTTGTTTGTGCCAACATGATGTTTATTACAGTAAACACACACACACGCACACACACACACACGATCTGTTTTTATACAATATTGTTTGGTCGATTTTTAGAAAGCGACTTAAATAATAAAATGTAAATAAAATAGCTGTTATAGAAATCTAAAAAATGCAGTATTGTATAATTCATTATTGTCGGTCGGTGGTGTTTGTTGTTGACGTCCTTTATCTCCTTTTGTCATCCTGATGCAGATAGTAAATAAAAATCAGTCTCTAAACTATATAAAGTTTTATGAATTTGTTTAAGTTTATATTTGGTGTTAAACGAACACACAGCTTCACTCAGAAAGAGTTTGTTTTAATGACTTCCATTTCATGTCAGTTTAAATGAAACCAGACCAGATGACGTGTAAGTGAAGTTTCATTAAGGCTCCAGTACGAAAACTTCCACTACGAAAACTTCCTTTACTAAAGATTGGTGTTTTCTCTTCAGCGTCCGGTGATGTGACTTATCTCAACACGACTAACGGTTCCTCCATCCAGTTCTCCTGTGTGTTTGACCTTCATGAAAAACAAGAACCCTTTGCCTTCACTCTGAGACGGGAATGGATTCGAGTTCAAGACGTGCTGTATCACAACTTTGAAATTAATGCTGACGTTCAAGACTCTACGTTTGTGGGTCGCATCAGCGATCGAATGGTCAACAAAGCGGTCAGTGTGAACATCACAGATCTGCAGGGCTTCGACACCGACCGGTACGTCTGTTTGTTCCACTACCAGACACCTGCAGGCTTTCACAACCAATCAGGGAGGGACAAGATCGTCCTGTACGTCAAAGATGTCCGTAAGTCCAACCTTCTCATGAGTCAAGGTCGAGCAGCAAAAACCTTGTGGCCAGAAATCTGTAGGATATTTTAGCCAAATGAAGCTACACAATTCTATACAGCAGAATAAGGTTTTATTCACTGCTCAGTTTGCAGCTCGCTAGATAATCAGTACAGATCTCAACAGGTTAAATAACTCCTCAATCAAATAACAGCAAAAATATCCTGACTCCTGACTCTTGACTCCTGACTCCTGACTCACTGCGGTGTTTAGATCAACTTACAGATTAGTGTTTCTTACTTTTTGGGATTTTTTAGGCACTTTTTCTTAAATATTTAGCTTCGTGTCTTCAGACGTCACCAGGACCCGAGCAGTCGTATTAGTGACTTATCAATGATATGAAATTACTCATAAAAGTTCATCTGCTCTCAATTGTGACAAATCTGACTCTAATGAATGTGTTTGATGTCAGTGAAGTGCATCAGTGTCAGTGAAGTGCATCAGTGTCAGTGAAGTGCATCAGTGTCAGTGAAGTGCATCAGTGTCAGTGAAGTGCATCAGTGTCCTTCTGTCTCTCTGTAATATAATAAAAAAACCATCATATGTGTTGAGTTTATTTCACAGTGCTTTAACTTCACAAGATGACACACTACAGATGCCACTTCCCTAAAACTAACACCCTGTACTACTGTTTATGGTAAACCTCACAGTAGTTCATTTCCCACACACACACACACACACACACAGAAACACACACACAATTTAAAAAGCATCTTCAGGTGAATATGACGAAGAATAGTGGCTGTCATTTGCAAACGATTCGACTCTTTGATCTGACTCTATTTACGAGTCGACTCACATATCTGAGGAGCAGTAATTGCCACAGTAGCTTCAGATTCCTGCTCTTGTCTGACAGCAGAGGAACTCAACGTGGTCTCCTGCTCTCGTAGCTCATGGGCCTGGATGATTGACGTGTTGAGATGTTTTTCAGCTTAGCTTAGTTTTGTTTATTATTATATCACTTACTATATTCTTCCTGTCAGCTCAGACATCTTGGTCTGAAGAAACGCCTCAGTTTTTGTTGTTGTCACACTTTTCTGTGAACTCCAGACACTTCTGCATGTGTAAATCCACGTGTGTGTGTGTTCAGCAGTTATTACTCAGTGCTCAGTGTTTAACGTTGTCTGTTCCTAATAAAGTGGAATTAGTGATTTTGTTGTTAATATGAGATAAATAAATAAAATGATGGTTTAAGTGAATGTTCTTGTGTGTTTGTAGATATCAAGCCGTGTAGCTCCTACACACCACTGCTGTTCGCTCTGTCTGCAGGAGCAGGACTGCTCTTCTTCATCATTGTCATCATCACTGCAGTGCACTGTGTGAGTGTGTGTTATTAATACTGTAGCATGTGTGTTATCGTCATTAGGTGAACTTGTCGACTATAATTTTCCACAGTTAGGTCACTAGCAACGTGCTCAACAGTTTTGTTCTGAAGTTGTAGAACAAACATGTAAATCTCAAAAAGGAAGCTGTGTGTGAGCGTGTGTGAGCGTGTGTGTGCGCGTGTGAGTGTGTGTGCGCGTGTGAGTGTGTGTGCGCGTGTGAGTGTGTGTGCGCGTGTGAGTGTGTGTGCGCGTGTGAGTGTGTGTGCGTGATGTGTGGTTGTGTGCGCGCATGTGAGTGTGTGATGTGTGGTTGTGTGTGCGTGTGTGAGTGTGTGTGCGTGTGCATGATGTGTGATGTGTGTGTTATGTGTGTGTGATGTGTGTGTGTGTGTGTGATGAGTCTGTCAGTGTGTACATCCGTTGTGGTTTGAGGAGGCCGTTGATTTATTTACACCTCTTGAAAGACAGTGTGAACCGCTCCCTAATAGTATCTCTCTCTCTCTCGCTCTCTCTCTCGCTCTCTCTCTCTCACTCTGTCTCTCTCTGTCTCTCTCTCTCTCTGTTTCTCTATCTCTCTGTCTCCCCCCTCTCTCTTTCTCTCTCTCCCTCTCTATTTCTCTCTCTCTCTCTCTCTCTGTCTCTCCCTCTCTCTCTCTCTCGCTCTCTTTCTCTCTCTCTCACACTCTCTCTGTCTCTCTCTCTCTCTCTTTCTCTCTCTCTCTCTGTCTCTCCCCCTCTTTCTCTCCCCCCCTCTCTCTCCCTCCCTCCCTCTCTCCCTCCCTCCCTCTCTCAGATGAAGCCCAGTAGCAGAGGGCAGATGAAGCCTCAGCACTCAGTTCCCATCTATGAGGAGATGAACGGCGTGAGAGAGAAACCGAGCTCTCGGCTGCAGGAGGACGACGTGTCGTCTCTCTACGTTAAGCCAAGAAAAGAGAATCCCTACATCAACTGAGCTGTGACCTCTGACCTTACACGAGCCCTTTGGAACCTTTAACTCACAATCTCAAATTTAATAAAGTGTTTAAAACTCAATTGTGTTTAGAATTAAACCCTCAGACAGACGCAGAGTCCCAAAAACATTCAAATAAAGATAAATTACTCCTTAAATTTCTTCATAAACAGTTCATTTATATATTATAATGATTATAGATATAAATATTTATATATATGTAAATAATATATATAAAAATAATAATCATATAATAATAATAATAAAATAAAATAATAATAATCATAATAATAATAATAATAGTTTTTATGTATTGAACCAAAAACAGATCTTTTTAAGCGAACCACAGATTAAAGATTTAATACATTTATATGTTTATATTTTTTATCTTCTACAGAAATTTATTTACCTTTTATAATCATTTAAAACTTGACTTTATGACTTAATTCTCATCGTCTTTTTTCTGTCTGACAACAACATCATTTTAAATATTTTCTTTTTCTTGTGATGTTAAAAAAAAAGTCTACCGTGATTGTGCGGCGTTCAGAAAGGTGAAAAAATCTAAACTGTAAACAGGACGTGAGCAAGTGACAAACCAGTCACACCCATGAGACAACCGTGTGTGTGTGTGTGTGTGTGTGTGTGTGTTGTAGTTCATCTCATCTATTTATTTACTTTCTTTCAGTTACTTGAAGGCTTCTGTTTTATCAGTTTGTTGAAGTTTTATATTTTTTCTTCTTCGTGTGTCGACACGAGTCAGCGTGAGAGAGAGTGTGTGTCGTCACTTCTTTCCTGTATTGATGCTTGTGAAATGACATCTTGTGTAATAGTGTTTAAAGTGTGTTACTCTTCTATAACGATATAAAAAAGCATTAATAAAATACTAGAAGCTTCATTACACATCTTTTGCATTTTGTTTAAACTTCAAATTAACGCTGGGTTTAAAGAATGAAATAAACAGTGTGTTATGAATGAAATCTCTGTGTGGCT